>NC_091119.1:17625391-17895391 GCF_040183065.1 Periplaneta americana
TCTATCGAGTGTTAGCTCGTTGCGTATTTCACATTGATGCTTGTGAAATGTTCGTTATTGGTTATAATGAAAATGTTAATGGCTAAAATATAATAATTGGAATAATAATATGGGACAAGAAGGAGACGCTTGTAGTGCTATAAATTGTAGCAACAGTAAGAGAAAGAGGCCGGAGTTATCCTTTTTCCGATTTTCGAAAGATTCAGAAAGGTTCCTGGGTTTCCACAAGAATGCTGTGCAGAAACAAAACTGTTAATTTGAAGTTCTTTGTGACTGTTAGAAGACATTATATCCTTAAATTTCACAATGAAATGTTTCAGTCTAACCGAAAGGACATTAGATACCGGTTAAAGTTCTGTCACTTAGGCTGCTAAATTTCCAGAGAAATAAAGGTTAGGTCTACTTTTTTTTTCAGAGGATATATTTTTAATTGTAGCTATTAATTTTGTTATTATTTTTATGTGTTATTTTACTAAAGACGTAGAAAAATTAAGTTTGTTTTAATGAAATTTATTGATCACGTTTCATTTCCAATTCTGGTGGGATTATTATTGCTTAGGCCTACCTTTTTCTTCAAAGGATATGTTTTTAATTATAGCTGTTAATTTTGTTGTTATTTTTATTTTTTGCTTTACTAGACACGTAGAAAAAGTCTGTTACAATATAATTTATTGATCACGTTTTATTTCCAATTCTGGTGTGATTATTATTGCTTAACCTCATCCCACTTTGTTAACTACGTAAGCCTACACTATAAGTACCGGTACACGTAAGTTACTCCATTAATTCATATTTCCATTATTATTGTTGTAAAGAGAAATGCAAATTAATATTTATTGGTTTCATAGTTAATTATCGCTATAATCTTGAATGAGTGAAGCTATTATAGTAAATTTCAGTTCGTTTTGCACAAACAAAAAGTATATTAACTTATTTCTTGCAGGTATCTTCGAGTTTATGGTGGAATTTAATATACTTCATTAAAATAATAAATTAACTTTATGCATTTAATATTTCAATAATGGAAGGAAGGTGTTAATTTTTCCAAAAGAACACGACAACGAAAGTGTAACATATTTTGTCGGCTGCTAGGAGAGAGATCTGCGATGATGAGGCGATAGTAGCGATCCTAGTGGTGGGCAACTACCCATGTTTGCATTTTTACTACATATTGAGCTTCGCGACTGTATATAGTAGACTGTGGTAATATGTAGATTTAGTAACAGGTCTGTAAGTAGCAGTGCTGCCCTTCTTTGCTAAAGCATCCGCATTCTCGTTTCCCAGGATTCCACATTGGGGTGGTATCCATTGGAATTCAATTCTTTTATTGAGTGATATTAATTGAAAGAGCATTTTAATCGAATTAATAAGTAAATTATTGTTTAGTTGTTGATTATGGAGAAAAATTCGCTCCAGCACCGAGGATCAAACCCAGGACTCCCAGTAGTACGCACTGGTCACTCTACCACTGAGCTATACCAAGGCTCAATGTAAACTACACGTTGGATGAGAGCAGAATATAAACAGAGACTTCTACATTGGATAGACTAGAAGAACATTTCAAACACGTTACAAGGAACATATCACAGCCATAACCAAATCACACAACAATTCAACCTACACAGAACACATCACAA
Organism: Periplaneta americana; assembly: GCF_040183065.1. NCBI lineage: Eukaryota > Metazoa > Arthropoda > Insecta > Blattodea > Blattidae > Periplaneta > Periplaneta americana. The sequence continues at coordinate 17,627,029 of NC_091119.1, forward strand.
ACTCCAATCACAACTACAGCAACATAGACACTGACATGAAAATACTACACATCCAGCCAAGAAAAAAAAAACAGAAATTTGACACAACTCTAGAACAATATGAAATTTACAAACATATAAAAAAAAAACACCTCCAGCACATCCTGAATACTTAATTGAATTTCAAAACGCACACCCTTTAACTAAGTAAGTTTAAATTTTCTAATGTTAACACAGTAAAGAAGTTTTAAAGTTAATCAGTGTATAAGTACATACTAACCTCTTTACATGTTCCCGGTGTTTGTATGATACTGATGATAGCTACAAGGGGAATCATGAGGATGGATGACAGTGCCAGACTCCAACCAATCCACTCAGCCCAGCTGGGGTAGTTGTAGTCATTGTACTTTAGAGGTTGCTGATACAAGAGCCCAAACATCACCACACCCTGAAAAAAATGTTTGAACATCATTTAACCTTCTTTTTTCATACGCATTAAAGATTATAGTTGCAATAAGTAATATGAGGTAATTCGTAATTTAACACCTTTCTTGATCTAAAAAATGTTTAAGTTAAAATATGACAATAACTGAACAATTAAAAAATGAGAATGGATGTAGAAACCAAGTACCTGGAGAAAACATTATCACCACAATTTTGTCCACAATAAATTCACAGGATCTGCCAGGTTCTAATTCAGGGACCTAATTTTGAGAAGGCTTCACTAGATTTGGTTATAATCAGTGGCGAAACGTTAGGGTAGGCAGAGCAAGCTGAGCTTTCCCAAACATTTTCGAAGAAGGAACAAGATCAATTTAGAATTTAGGCAATTGAAAACAGGAGCGTTTCCGCATTTCGTTTAACTTTTAGCGACATAAAACATGGCCTAGATCACTATTTCCGTCCACACCTGTGGAGTAACGGTCAGCGCGTCTGGCCGCGAAACCAGGTGGCTCGGGTTCCAATCCCAGTCGGAGCAAGTTACCTGGTTGAGGTTTCTTCCGGGATTTCCCTCAACCCAAAACGAGCAAATGCTGGGTAACTTTCGGTGCTGGACCCCGGACTCATTTCACCGGCATTATCACCTTCATATCATTCAAACGCTAAATAACCTGAGATGTTGATACAGCGTCGTAAAATAACCCAATAAAATAAAAAAGAAATAAAATCACTATTTCCGAACCCCACCTTACCCAAAATTTTTGTCACGTTTCGCTACTAGTTATAATTGGTCGAATTTTTCTCTTGTTTAAAGATAAAATTTACAGATATTGCATATTATCTAATTCTCAGGCATGTACGACATTCTATTTGTTGTCTTAGCCTCTGATTATCAGGCATTTTTTTTCTCTTGTACGGAGGAGGGACCCGAAGGCTTACACTGCAGCCTGAAGCTTATTGTGCTTACCACTCCTATTCTGCGAATGATTGGGTAATCGAACAGCCGCGCTCTTGTACAAGTACAGCACGCTGCAACGTGAACTTAACCCGGGCTACGGTATGGCTGATTATATGTGAATTAATGATGGCGAAATGAGCCGAGGTCCAACGCCGTAAGTTACCCAGCAATTCTGCCTCAATTGGTTGAGGGAAAACTCCAGAAAAAACCCCAACCAGAATTTGAACCCGGGTATTCGTTTCATAGCCAGACGTGCTGATCATTACTCCACAGCGGTGGACCGATTATCAGACGTAACAGAAGAATTTCATTATCGAGGAAAGCAGACAATCATTACGGAGGAAAAATAATTGAATTCTGGTCATTGAACCAAGTCCCATTATTTCCTCTCGTAATGATAAAGATACTCAGATTTTTATGTCTTCCATTACCTGTAGCCCTTTACAAGGTTTAAACTCATGAACCTCCAATTTCGTAACAAACACTGTAGGTTCGGTGCTAGTTTACACAAAGAATATTCACCAAATGAAATTTGACTCAGAAATCATTGACGCACCAGAGAATGCACCCAAATAAATTGACCCAAAAGAAAATTAGAACAAAGAAAATTCACATAATTATCCTTTTTGCGGTTGAAACGTTTGGATCATGGTGTAGTGAAGCCGAAGCTCTTATCTCCACCATAGGCAGAAGTCTAGTGCAGCTTTCTGGGGACCCTCGAAGAAGTCAATATCTACGTCAGCACATTGGTATCGCCATTCAGCGCGGTAATGCTACAAGTATTCTTGCATCCTTCCCTGAGTCCTATTATTCAGATGAAAATTTCTTTCTTTAATTAATCAATTTATATCAATACACCGTATTGTATTTTATTACATTTTGATTCTGTATACAGCATTTATGTTCATGCTCATGATATAGTATTTTAATATTTATTGTAGCCTGTCTTGTTGAATCAGCAATTTAATGTTAAGTTGTAGGCTTTTATAATATTATATAATGTAAAAAAATTAAAATATATCAGTTAAAAATTTAATAGTAAAAAAGTAGATAATTAATTAAGTATAATTAGGTTTCTGCCCTCAGGGCGAATTATTGCGAATTGACAGACATAACACAGTCCGCTCAATAATTGCTAACAGATTAAGAGAACATGGTGAATACGAAGTATATGAGGAAGTTCAATGTCTTTCTACGGAAGGATCTACACGGCGTGCTGACATCATACTAATTGACCGAGATAAAAAACTGATCTCATTCTTGACCCCATTGTAAGATTCGAAATTAATGAAGATCAACCAAAGCAGGTACATGAAGAGAAACGCGCTATTTACCTTCCATGCTGTGATAATCTCAGTCATGAAAAATATAATATTCAAGATTGGAATGTCATTGGACTTATGTTTGGTGCGCGAGGAACAATTCCCAAATTTACATTGGAGATCCTCAGAAAAATAAAGGTTCCTGATAAGATTCTTCAGACAATTGCATCAACCATTTTAAAATCTTCATTGAACATCATCAATCATCATCTCTATTCATCTTTATAATATTCAATGTATATTATTTATTTTCAATACATTTTTATCGATTTGATAGCTACCAAATCTTGTCGCAGAATATTCTTTTTTAAAATTTCATTATATATTGTTTAACATTAATTTACATTTTCTTTTTTGTTCACTTGAATTGATTAGGATGCCGATATTTTAAATCCAAGATTTGGACGGCTATCATTTCGATGATAGTCTCTCCTAGGCCTAATATGTTCTATATTTTTATGCTAATAAGATGAAACTACGAGTGAAATTTAATAAGATTATTTAACGAATAAAATTAAATACCTAACTTGCAAAATCGAATTACGTAAATGATAATTATTATCAAACACAGCAATAAGACATTATTATGTTTCCTTGTAATGAAGTTCAAAAACAAACTTCTGTCTGTCACGGCATACTGAATACTATTGCCAACTACTCAGAGCGGAAATACGAAACAACAATACTTAACCTCAAAAGTAAGATAAGCTGAAATGTTACATTAACAGAATAGAAACACGAAAGGTTTTTAAAATCATTTATTTATTACTTGGCGTTACTGTTATTGAAAACGCAATTTTCAAAGTTAAATTTTGTTGGCATTTCTTGAATTTCTATGATTGACACTGAAGTGGACTGGACTGAGTTGGAGGTAGAGGGATGTCCAGGAACTATATTTCCAGTATTGTACGAGGCGTCTTAACAGATAAGATACGTCCTTACAAAGTGTCTTATCAAGAAAGACAACTGTGATTGGTTGATTTTAAGGTGGTTCTGAAACGATTTTGGCCAATATTGAAAATTCATCCTATAAGTTGAACAGTCCTTGTAATTTCAGTCTGAACGTTAGAAGATTTAAATACTCGGTCTGTGATCTGAAGAAATTTTGAAGTAATTCTACAATGGAACACTTGTCATTAAAGATCTGAAATTATTTATGAACACAGAAATCAAAATCTCTCTTATGTGATGACCAGGTTTAATAGTAAACTCGGAAAATGTTGTAAAGAGAAATGATTCATGTTAATTGTTAATTTATATACTGGTACTTACTATTATGAAAGCTGGACTAATAAATTTCCAGCAAATCCGCCAGTATAGTCCTGGTTTTGAACCCAGCATTGCTTGCACATCTTGTGAAAATCGCTCCAATCCTGTGTATGGAATAAAAACAAAAACAATTTTAGAATACATATTATATACATTGCAAGATGCTAACCATGCCTCGTGTTATTAGAGCTCGAGAAGTCTCTTACATACCAAAGTGGAAACACAAAATTAATACTTAGAGGTCAATCAATCAATCAAACTCCTGTATCTCCTCATGAGGAGCATAGGGCATTCACAAAGTGCCTCCATCGGACCCTATTTGTAGCCATCTTCTTCACTTCGCTCCATGTTTTCCCCTCCCTAGCAATTTCCTCCAAAACTGTTCTCTTCCGTGTATTTTTTGGCCTTCCTCTTGTTGTACTACCCTGGGGGTTCCAATCCAAAGCCATTCTTTCTACTGCTCCATCTTCTTTCCTGATTGTGTGCCCTATCCAATTCCACTTTCGTCTTTTGATTTCTATTGTGATTTCTTTCTGATTTGTTATCTTCCATAGTTCTGAGTTTGTGATTATATCTGGCCATCTAATTTTTAAAATTCTTCGTAAACATCTTTTAACAAATGTTTGCAGTTTATTTTGTATAATTTTACTTGTTTTCCATGTCCCACAGCCATATAATAAGACTGATTTCACATTACTGTTAAAGATTTTAATTTTTGTAGATCTAGATATAATATACGATTTCCATATTGAGTACAACTGGACAAATGCACTATTTGCATTTTTTATTCGGTTCTTTACATCCTCAAAAGCTTCACCATCCTTGTCAATTATACTAGCCAAATATTTAAATTCTTGAACAGTATCAATGTTATTATTATTTATTATTATCTGTCTTCTTACTATTTAATCCTTAGAGGTTATGGAGATGGAAAATAAGTACTATAGTTAGAATAATGAAAAAAACTTATTATTAATTTAATAGTATAGCCATAAGATGCGATCCAGCAGGCAGTGCAAACACGTCAACAACAGACAAACGACTTTTTTTTTTGCTGTTATTTATACTCGCTTTAATATCTCTAGTCATATCGCGAGTTAATCTTTTGGGTGAAATTCGAAGGCCTGTATACTATTGTTAAATCTGGTTCTATTGTTGTGAACTAGATGGCGTCTGTAGATGTATTACTAATTTGTTATGAATATGATTTTGATGATGAATGAAGCCGGTCATATTCAGGGACGTTGTGACCCGAATTTCCTGGCATTTGCCTTGCGGTTGAGGGAAAACCCTGAAAAACCTCAACCAGGAAATTAAACCCTGGCCGGAATCGAACCCGGGCCTTCAACGTAAGAGACCAGCATGCTGACCCCTACACCACAAAGGTCACAAATGACATTATCAAAACCACTTTCCAGTAGCAGGGGAATTGAAAATTAAACAAAAATACTTCCGTAAAAATTTCAAAATCTATTTTTTACGGTTCCCCAATAATCTCTCTTTGCAAGAGGAAGTAAAAATATTATTAATATATTAACAGACAGCTATACTTACCATAGAACCAAGATACTGCAATGGCTTCAAAGAGCGCAGAGCAGAGGAGGGAGATGCCAGCAGAGTACGTGTCAAATAGATGAAACATGTAAATTCCGCCCTAAAAGAAGAAGGAAAAGAAGAAAGCTAATAATTGTGACATCTCTTTACTTCGTTAGATAATGAAACAAGCGAATCAGCATGAAATCAAGAAATATGTTTTTGTCTTAAGATAATATTAATAGAATTGCTGGTTTTTGTTTTATGTTCACAATATACAGTACTAATTATGTGTGTTTGTGTGTACATTTACAGAGCGATCCATATAAATCTTTACAATTTTAATGATTTATAACTTCTGAACTAATAATAGTAAACGTGTACAATCTGTTGTGAATTGAAGGGTTCAGAGCCATAGTGGGCCAAGCGCCATTTATTAAAAACGGAGAACGCGAGGGTTAAAGTTAAGTAATATAGTTTAATGAAGATTGACATATCATTTAGTTTTAATGTGTATACTTTATATTACTTGCTATATGTTTCCATTGAATTACGGTGATAACCTCATTTTAACCCTTGTTTTCTACGATTTTAGTAAATGGTGCTTGGCCCACTATGGCTCTGAACCCTTCAGTTATAGAGTAACTGTGGGAGATTCCTCAGAGTGCATGTTGAAAATGTCTTCACCTGCATCCATACACAACTGTACTCGTCACACCATATTCCATGACGTTCTCTGAAGTGTACCCTCGTCAATGTTGCTGATTTCATTCCTAATGGCCTCATAGAGTTCAGCAAGTGATCGCGGTCTATTCTTGTATACTCTATCTTTAAGACAGCCCTATAAGAACAAGTCAGGCGATCTGGGGGACCACAGATTTTTTTTAGATTAGGCGATCACCGAAGAAGCTGGCTATAAAGTTTCATGGCCTCGTTAGATGTATGATATGAGCCGTTCAGAGCAAAAGTGGTGTAAGTCAAAACTGGGTAATGAGGTTTAAAGTAAAAATTCTGTAAAATACAGCGCAAAGTAGCAGTAAATATGTCCTTCGTGCTATCCACTGACTACTAATAGTTTAAATAAATTGAATATTAATCGCTACTTTGTGCTGTATTTTACAGAAAGTTTACTTTAACCCTCATTACCCATTTTTTTGACTTTCACCACTTCTGCTCTGAACGGCTCATGTGTTGCGAAATCTTGCTGGGAGTAGCTTTCTTTGATGAGTTGACTAAACGTCCTCGAACATTATCAACACAATCTTGACTCACTGCAGGTCTGTGTTTTCCACTCGCTGAGGAGCGAGCCAGTGGTCTCCAGCTTTCTTGCCATCGATAAAATTGTTGGCTTGGTTGGAATATTGCGCACATCGAATTTTCTTAGAAATGCCCGTCGTGTTTGAATCAAGGAATTTGTCTTACAATGCGTTTTTGCAATAAAAATACGCTGCCGAATTGAGAACTGCATGTTCGTGTTATGACTGCAAAAACTAGAGACTGCGAACTAATTACTAATAGCCAACAATGGGTAATAGGGGTACCAATATAGATTCTCTCAGAGCCACTGAGATCATATAACTCGATTTAAGTTTATACCACAGTCTAGTATATACAGTCACGAAGCTTAATACGTAGTAAATATGCATCCATAGATAGTTGCTAACCACCAGGATCGCTACTATCGCCTCATTACAGACCAAAGACGTTATATTTACAGAAAATGTGAAATAGTACCTGCGTAGAGGTCTGCATCGGACGTTTTTGCTCGAGCGCCAAGTAGTTCATAGCATAATCCGATAGGTAGCGCACATGTATGGTGGGTAAAATTGTCGCGAGCGATAAATCCTCGAACGGTATAAACCGAGCGTTAGACATTCGTTCTTGTTACAGTGATGGACTGTGTAGAAACATCATAGATGTTTATCATTTCAAAACTTTGCACTGTTTAACTAACCTCTCCATAGTACAACTACAAAACTTCCTTTAAAATGTAATATAAATGTTGTAGGTAATTTTTTTTTTCCCCCAAACAGGAGTGATTTTGTTTTTGCCACATCTGATAGATGTTATTGGATGTAAATGTAATTATTATAAACGGAGAACCCAATCACGATAATGCAAGAACGGTATAAAGTTTTCTAGTAATAATAATAATCTCTAATAATATAATTAATGTATCAATCTTTGCATCTGTAACAGTTGTGCAGCATGATTATTCGTTTTGTTATATTTTCTGTGACGTTATCTCTGTACTAATATTGTTATTTATGTACTGCTATATCAATAATATTTTGTAAAACGTTTCTACATTGTCGCAGTATATAGGCGGAACACTATGTATGGAGCTATCATATTATATATGTGGTAAATCAAATATTGAATAATTATTAATTAGCAATAATAACTGTATATCGAAGTTTTTCATACTATTTCATTTATAACTTCATGTTATTGTTTTGGTACGTTCCATTAAACCTTTGTCATAAACGCAGAAAATAAAGCCTTATTTTTACCGTGTGAGCAAAACATATGTGTATCTTATCTGTCGCCTTCCATACAAGATAAGACATGTCGGTGAGATGACCTTGTACTGTGCTTCTATTTATTACGAGCGTATCACGACCGACCTTATCTCACTCGAGGGTGCGACACTCGACCGAATTCAAGCGAGCGATTTAACTACAATGCAGCACTCTGCTGCACAGTCTATTGTTCCTAGCACCCTCACAACTCAAGCTTCGTGACTGTATAGACTGTGTTTACTAGCTTCCAGAGAGAAATTATAGACCCTAACTCATTAAAATTGTAAAGGTTTATATGTGGATCGCTGTGTATAATGAATATTGGTAATTATTTTATTCCTTTGCTCCTTCTATTAGTTGCTAATACTGTACCTGGTGTACATAATATCAGTTACAAGAAATTTCAATACTGTTTTTTATGCGCTATGTAATAATTGTACCTACTGGTGTGACGTTGATAAGTGCGATAGAGAAGGAGACAGTGGCGGCTCCAAGCGTGAAAATCTCTCGGGCAAAACGTCGGCCATGAAAGAAGGAGTGAAATTCATCCATAAGACCAGTGATGACGCATTCCATTCCTCCCATCTGAAAACAACAATTTCGCAACAATGTTACTCGCGAGAAATTAAGTTACAATCAAATTAATGTTATGGTTCATTTCATACCTAGTACAATTTGGCCCAATGTAGCATTTTATCAAATTACCTACAACATAACTCAGCCTACATAATCCGTTTTCTGTCAAGTCAGCACAATAGATTGTAAGCTGTATTAACCAAAATTCAATGGCGCCCGTGGGGCCAGAGCCTACCCAATAATTATTTGTCTTATTATTATTATTATTATTATTATTATTATTATTATTATTATTATTATTATTACTACTACTACTTACTGGCTTTTAAGGAACCCGGAGGTTCATTGCCGCCCTCACATAAGCCCGCCATTGATCCCTATCCTGAGCAAGAATAATCCAGTCTCTACCATCATATCCCACCTCCCTCAAATCCATTTTAATATTATCCTCCCATCTACGTCTCGTCCTTCCTAAAGGTCTTTTTCCCTTCGGCCTCCCAACCAACACTCTATATGCATTTCTGGATTCGCCCATACGTGCTACATTCCCTCCCCATCTCAAACATCTGGATTTAATGTTCCTAATTATGTCAGATGAAGAATACAATGCGTGCAGTTCTGCGTTGTGTAACTTCCTCCATTCTCCTGTAACTTCATCCCTCTTAACCCCAAATATTTTCCTAAGAACCTTATTCTCAAACACCCTTAATCTCTGTTCCTCTCTCAAAGTGAGAGTCCAAGTTTCACAACCATAAAGAACAACCGGTAATATAACTGTTTTATAAATTCTAACTTTCAGATTTTTTGACAGCAGACTGGATGATAAAAGCTTCTCAACCCAATAATAACACGCATTTCCCATATTTATTCTGTGTTTAATTTCCTCCCGAGTGTCATTTGTATTTGTTACTGTTGCTCCAAGATATTTGAATTTTTCCACCTCTTCGAAGGATAAATCTCCAATTTTTATAGTTCCATTTCGTACAATATTCTGATCACGAGACATAATCATATACTTAGTCTTTTCGGGATTTACTTCCAACCCTATCGCTTTACTTGCTTCAAGCAGAATTTCCGCGTTTTCCGTAATCGTTTGTGGATTTTCTCCTAACATATTCACGTCATCCGCATAGACAAGAAGCTGATGTAACCCGTTCAATTCCAAACCCTCTCTGTTATCCTGAACTCTCCTAATGGCATAATCTAGAGCGAAGTTAAAAAGTAAAGATGATAGTGCATTTCCCTGCTTTAGCCCACAGTGAATTGGAAAAGCATCAGATAGAAACTGGCCTATACGGACTCTGCTGTAAGTTTCACTAAGACACATTTTAATTAATCGAACTAGTTTCTTGGGAATACCAAATTTCAATAAGAATATATATAAAACTTCTCTCTTAACCGAGTCATACGCCTTTTTGAAATCCATGAATAACTGATGTACTGTACCCTTATACTCCCATTTTTTCTCCAATATCTGTCGAATACAAAAAAGTCTGATCAATAGTCGATCTATTACGCCTAAAACCGCACTGATGATCCCCAATAATTTCATCTACATATGGAGTTAATCTTCTCAAAAGAATATTGGACAAAATTTTGTACGACGTCAACAAAAGTGATATTCCTCGAAAGTTACTACAGTTAGTCTTGTCCCCCTTCTTAAAAATAGGTACGATTATGGACTCCTTCCATTGTTCTGGTACAATTTCCTTTCCCCAAAATCATCATCATCATCATTATTATTATTATTATTATTATTATTATTAATTTTAACTTATAACTCGTGTTTCAGCCCACCCAATGTTTCCCAAAAGTTGGCACCACTGCAAAATACTACCATTTAGTGAACAGTAATACGCATCCATATTTGTAGAGACCTCAGATTTTCGCATTGGCGGTAAAAGCGACAAATCGTTGATGAAAAAGAAAGTTATTGTTTTTTACGAATGCGTCTCTAACAATATCGGAAATGACAATACTATTTTTATTGCGAATTTTCGCGATAGATGTGTTTTAGAGCGAAATAAATTATTTCAGCAAAGAAAAGCGAAATTTATTAAACATTATAACTTCATTTTTTAAAACATCTGATGCACCGTTTAAACACCTTTAACTTGTGAATAAAATATTTTGATATGATACCTCTTGCACAAAAGGAGAGATCTATAACTGAAACTCGATTAATATATTTCAGTATTATTTGTATTTATCCTGGTAATAATGAACAGTTTGACTCGTAGACATTTTGTTTTTACAGCATTAACTTCCCATGATTGTACGAGAAGATTCGAAGAGAACGGCAGTTACGTAGACTTTCGGCTCCCCACTACTACCATTAATGCACAACACAATGTCAATACGGCGGTTGCTGTCGTCTGCGATACAACGAACTTTTCTGTTGATTTTCGAGTTTGGCATTTTTTCCGGTTATTATATGCTTATTTAAGTTGTGTTAACTCTCGCTAGTGGTTTTATATTTTATTTTATCCGTCTTAGTATTTATTTTATTATTGTAAATATTTTTGTTTTATCACTATTATTATTATTATTATTATTATTATTATTATTATTATTATTAATGAATTATTTTGTATTACAATCTTTGTATAATTTCTGTCACGATTATTCTATTATTATTATTATTATTATTATTATTATTATTATTATTATTATTGTTACTATTATTTTATATCATCAGCATTATTATTTGAACCCTGTAAAATTTATGTAGACTACTGGACTGTACCCGAGCACGAGCATATGCTCATTTCGGGTATCTATCCAAATGTAAATTCAAATGTAAATTGTAAATAAATTGTAAATTGTAGAATTGTAGAATTACCGGGAATATTGTGAAGGAATTATAACTGCTTAACATCCACTTAACCACCGGTGTAGCTCAGACGGCTAAGGCGCTTGCCTGCCTATCCGGAGTTACGCTCTGGCGCGGGTTCGATTCCTGTTTGGGCTGATTACCTGGTTGGGTTTTTCCGAGGTTTTCCCCAACCGTAAGGCGAATATCAGGTAATGTATGGTGAATCCTCGGCCTCATGTTGCCAAATATCATCTCGTTATCACCAATACTATCAACCCTAACTACAGTGTCGTTAAATAACTATACTAAAAAAAAAGCAACGTCCAGTCTTCTTACAAACTGAAAGCTAGAATAATTGGAACACATTCTGAAAGAGATTAAGAGATCGCCCCTACTTTCAAACCCGGTCATTGATTCTTGGTAGAGGGGAAAAGAGGTAGCTACTGTCTATCCGAAAGGTTGCTTTTGTAGAAGGTCTTTATTTATCCGAGACTAATATTTTAATGTGTAAATTTGTAATGTAGCCTACGAGTAGATTGGGAGAAACGAAACACAAATGTATAAATATTATTAAAAAAATAAAGACCCTACGAGCCTTAAATAAAAAAGTGTAACTCCTAAAAGACAAGCACCAATAAAACCCATTTCATCATTGTTTGACGCTTAATACGTAATATAGCGTTGTTTTTCACGTAAAAATCCCTTCCAATTTATACGACATTATTGTGACTGTTAGGCCTACACTTTTACTACGTCATACTGCTTTTGACCAATAAAATGTTACGAAAGGACGTCTTTCAGCCAGTCATCGCTGCCTATCGCACAATTTTATCGCTTTCCTAGCATTTGTTTAATTTCATCGCTTCCCTAGTATTTGTTTGTTTTTTTATCCAAGTTCTTTGAAAGCTTCAGGAAGACTTTTGAACTACCACAGACACTTACTGCTGACATCATAACTTCAGTTTTGAAACGCTCTTGCCAAATTCTGAGTCATCATATTCACTCTGTTTAACTTTTTTTTTATTCACTTTATATTCATATATGTTTATTTTAATTTTCTTTCTACAAAATTTATGTAAACATTTAATATTGTAAAATTCATGTAGAAGAGTATACTGAGTCCTGGGCCTCCAATGGGAGGCAGTTATTATCTTATCTTAGCATTTGTTTCTTTGTTTGCCAACATTTCAAACTGTAAATTCTTTACAAAACATGTTTTGCAATCATAATTTGTTTCCCGCATAGATAGTCGACTGAAAATGGCGGCTTCCTTCAAACATTTTGGTGAAGGTAACATTAATGAAATAAAATGTTAGTAAGTCAATTAATTTCTATTTTATTGTATTAGAGTACTTTATTTCTTCCGATCTTTATATGCTTTCTTCTGTTTTTATCATCTCCCTACCATTTGTTTCTTTATTTGCCAACATTTCAAACTGTAAATTCTTTACAAAACATGTTTTGCAATCATAATTTGTTTCCCGCATAGATAGTCGACTGAAAATGGCGGCTTCCTTCAAACATCTTGGTGAAGGTAACATTATTGAAATAAAATTTTAGTAAGTCAATTAATATCTATTTTATTGTATTAGAGTACTTTATTTCTTCCGATCTTTATATGCTTTCTTCTGTTTTTATCATCTCCCTACCATTTGTTTCTTTGTTTGCCAACATTTCAAACTGTAAATTCTTTATGGTACTATAAGACATGTTTTGCGATCGTCATTTGTTTACAGCATAGACAGTCAACTGAAAATGGCGGCTCCGTTCAAACGTTTTGGTGAAGCTAACATTAGTGAAATAGAATTTCAGTAAGTCAATTAATATTTTATTGTATTAGAGTACTTTATTTCTTCTAATATTTATATACTTTCTTCTACTCGTGTAATAGTCAATTAAATCCAATTCGAGTTTTGATTTTCTCTAGATAAAACAAAGCCTCTAGTGAGATTACTGTTGATAATCTTACAACTAATTAGCGATAAAAAGCGAAATATAATATTCTTATCACGATTTTTTTCCAAATTAATGCGAAATTCTGTGTTCTCCACATATTTAGAGACTGTCGGACATTGTCTAGTTTCAAAAATAAATTAAAATTACACTTTTTCAATTCAGATTCTTTTCATTTATAAGCCCTTTTCTCTGCGATAGTTTTGTAAAAATATAGGTTATATATTTCTTTCCTTCCTTTCCCCTTTTGGTTCTCTTTATCAGCCGATGAATTTATTATCATAGCCTTTTTATTGTGAATTTTATTTGATAATCGGTATTTTTTTCTTTTTTATTATTATTTTATTACATTCCATTTTGTTTTATTGTACCTTACGTTTTCCATATTAACCATTTGTACTATTATTATTATTATTATTATTATTATTATTATTATTATTATTATTATTATTATTATTATTATTTTGTAATATGTTAGTATTCTGTTCTTGAACTTTTTGTTAAATTTTAACTGCTTGCATACTTTGTGACCTGGTAGAGTGTAAGAGAAGGCCCTATGGCCTTAACTCTGCCAGTATAAATAAATAATTATTATTATTTATATAAATTAGTTTAAATTCAAAATATATATTATTATGTTATTTTTCTTATAAGTTAGTTGTATTGCATTTCTGATGGTGTGGAAGAGAAGGCCTGATGGCCTTAATTCCACTAGAGTAAATAAATAAATAAATTAATTAATTAATTAAAAATATAATAAAATCTAAACTCAGTGGATTGTAATGTACACACAGTAGCCGTATCAAATTAGTGCGCAATCATTAATATTTTACGAATACGTACGTGAAAGCTTTCGTAATATACTTCAGACGTGGATAAAATTAAATGATTTCTTTAATGTGAAAGCATTTACGTAGCAGTTGTCTTGGAGAAAAACCAGCATTATGTTTTTATAGTCTACGACTACGCTTTTCACGTGACTTACGTCTCACCTTTTTCGTGGCTACAATATTTTGTCTGGATGCATGTAATATTTAACTTACCTTAACTAACAGCGACTGAATCCTAACATTACGACTAGGCAAACGCGAATGGCTCCTATTGTCCTGGGCTGCTAAAAAAACCTCGACCTCCATGAGCTAAGTCGCGTAAAAAGGAGTACAGTTTAGAGCTCTCTTCATATTCATAAGATTTATTTACAAATAGGCTAACTGCAATATTGTTTGTGATTTAAATAACTATGAATTATGCCAAATTCTACTTAATTAATAACGTAGATATATTTTTGGGAATTATTACAATTTTACATTAAAACATTCTATGTTTAAAGTCTTTGAACTTAATTAAATATGTATATGCAATAAATGTGTTTCCATTTATATTTAATAGGAAAAACTGAGAAGATACTCACAGCACTGTCCAGTCCTAACATGATGAGCATGAAAAAAAAGAGCATCGACCAAAAGTGCGAGCCTGGCAGAGTGGCAACTGCCTCAGGGTAGACCTGGAACACCAGACCTGGACCTGCCACAAACCAGACGCACAACAGTTAGCAGTGTCATGAAGTTGCAGGCTTTTACAGAAATATAAATCATTGTCATGGAGGCTGGAGCGAGTTTAATAGTGAAATACGAGGCACATACATTTTTAACACAACAAAAATTAGAGATTTTAATTCCGCAATATTTAAAGGATTGTTCAAAAAGCGCGCCGGTTTTGATATATCAAATTATGAACTTTATTTTTTCAAAATACTTTAAACTAGGACATAAACATGTTCAACTCACCTTCCCATTTCATGATCCCCTCTACTGTGCTTGCATGCAAGAACTCTGTAAGTGAAATTCGCTATGACTCACAAATTTCCATTTGGATTTCACCGACAACTCGTCGAATTTCCTCTTTTAACTCGCGGATGTTTCGGGGTTTATTGACATACACCAATGATTTAAGATTACCCCATAGAAAAAAAATCGCATGCCGTTAAATCACATGACCTTGGTGGTCATTGACAAGTAATTCCTCAATAAAACAAAATAATATATTATTTTACGTAATTTATTACAAAGGTAATTAATGTGTTGGTTCCATTTTAAATGATTGTCGAAAATTATGCCTAAATGCTTATCTTCAGAGGACTCTTTAATAATCGGACATTTACACTTTATAAGACAACAATCAGAATTATGTAATTTAATACTTAATATACAGGGACATCACTTTATTTTTACTCGCATTTTTATTGTACCTGCGTTTCTGAATGTACTTGACTCCCACCTCTTTACTAATGTTCTTGCTCCCGTCAGCCACACAGGCTTACGGCCGCTGTTGCATTCTAAGTCTGCTAGCAGAGAAGTAAACACTACAGAGTATAGTGTGTTTCAGAAATATGGTTGCGTTTTCTATAGAAGGAAGAGCCTATATTATTGAAGCTTAATTCCAGGGGCAGGTATTTATGTAAATTAATTTTATCATTTGTGTTTTTTAATATTGGAGTCGGCGGAGATTGTTGGAGATCGATTTCTACTCTTGTTGGATATTAATGGAAATTTTGGAAAATACAAGTCTTTTGGAACTGGAGTATTAACTCAGTATAAATATTACTTTCCAAATAATTAACATTAAAGGTTTATTGGATTCTGGTAAAGGTGCGGTATGGCCAATAGACAAGATCTGTTGAATTGAGACTGTATTTAACACATATTCATTAAAAACGAAAAAAAAAAAAAAAAACTTGCAGCCCTTGAATTAATACTTTCAAATTATTAGTGAAATGTTGAATTCTCCGTCTTTTGAGTTCAGTAATGTAATTAGAACACCTGAAATACCATGTAATGTAGCCTACTTGAATGTGCAACAAATTCAAATGAAAAAAATATCCGAAAAGGAACTCAGAATATGAAATTCGCTATAAAACGACGCAATAATAATAATTCGCGAATGTGTTCATATTTCGCTATTAGAACTCTATTTCGCGATTTGTCGTGATTGTTTTATCCAGATATTATTAATCAGAATCACTTAATTCGTAAAGATTAGTAAAAATCTATTGTATATCTATTATGTAGTGATTTTCGCGATCTCCGTAAATACTTATTTCGCACAGGTACGGTGTGTGAATAACTTTATCTGAGCAGAAGTGAAGATTAGAGTTACCGAAAGTACGTTAATATGCTGAATAAAGTATCCATTACATAATGAATACAACCGCCTGAAGAGTTGAGTTTGTGAAAAAAAAAATGTTACTACTCTACTGTATTTTGATAAAATACCGTAAAAGTAATAATCAAACTGAAAATCCTAATGTCATATTTCCCAGTAACATAAATGGATACACTACTTTTCTCTCCTCCTATAGCTAGTAAAATGATTTGTTTACATATTGCACTAGTAATACCAAACTCCTGTAATGGAAGGGGGTAACAGTATTTCGGAGTATAGCCAGGTTAATGTTAAAAATGTTGGTAAAAATAAAGTGATGTCCCTGTAGATGTAGGAGGTTTGTTACATTTTTCAGATAATGAGAATGGAATAAATTATATTTTTATTATCGTTGATAGAAAGATAATTTATGTCAAATCATTTTTTATTAATCTAAGTTCATTATTTGAATTATTATATGCATCATATCAGGTTTTTCCACCAAAAAGTAAAACTGTGTCATCTTCATAAGAATAATTATGGATATCGAAATGAAATACGACAACCGACAAACAAAAAAATACAAAGCGATTCAAAACCGGCGCGCTTTTTGAACGACCCTTTAGTAATACGAAATAAATTCTGGAGGAACGAGAGCACTCAACAAAAATTTAATGTAACCCAAGCCTAATCTTATTTGGAATTTAGTTGAAACAGGGGTTTCATTGGTTACCAACCCTAACAAAATTGTGTCCCCAAAAGAAGCAAAGTCTGTCCACTTCAAACAATGGCAGAGAAAGGCGGAGGAACAATTGCTTTGCTAGCGGAAATAGATTTGAATTAGCCTAAATAGTTCTCATAATGATTTTCCTATCTTTGACGTAGTGTTTAATGCAGATATGTGCTAGATATATGTATTAATTTACAATTAATGTTATTAGTGTTAATAATTGAAGATAAGTTGTTGTACATTTATTGCCTGTTAATTTGTGTTCAGTTCATGTGTGTAAATAAGTACTGATGTTTAGATTACATTAAAACATGTTTTGAACTGAAAAGGGTATTCTTGAAAATTGCACAAGTATTACTACGAAATTGTCCGAGCAGTACTGCGAAGTTACAAGAGTTCCTGAAACACACACATATCATCTCATGCTTTAGATCAATGGTTGCCAAACACCACGAAATTGTGACGTAATAGAAATGCAACCCGCACACTACTATCGCAGGGAGAGGGGTGGAGTGGGTATCTCCTCAGGTAATGCAGTGAATAACAGTGCAGAGACGGACTGTGACCAAAAAACGAAAGCAATATGATATTCTTCTACTTATTAACTATACATACTTTTTTCCATGTCAATTTTTTTATCCTCCTATTAATTATTTTTGTATTATTAATCAAATAAAATAAATTTATTTTCTTATTTACCATAGAAAGAGAGTGTACCTGCTTTACATCAGGAGATATTTGAAATTAGAAAAACGTACCAGACTGGTCACGAAGTTGTAAATTACACTACATACTTAAAAAAAACCGTCGAAGTATTTTACTCCGATTAAGACATAGAAGCCGATATTTTTTATTGTTTATTTATTAATGAAATATTCAAATTACACTCATACGTAGAAAAAAAACGTGGAAGTATTTTACACCGATTAAAACATAGAAGCCAATACTTTTTATTGTTTATTTATTAATGAAATATTCAAATTACACTACATACGTCAAAAAAAAAAAACGTCGAAGTATTTTATCCCGATTAAGACATAGAAGCCGTTACTTTTTATTGTTCGTTTATTATTCAAGTTACAGGTAAGGGCGTGGTAGTCTTCATAACAAGAAAAATAATGACAACGTACATTGTTCTTTTATACTTCATTTAAAATTTTACAACAAATTAAGTATCTCATATTTTTGCCATCTGCACAAAATAAATACCTTTCCTTCCATGCTCCTTAAAATTACGTTTTTACTTACTATCTGTTTTCGAAAAGACATCGAAACATATTATCCTACACACTTGTAACATTACATGCGGACGTCCGCTGCTGATAAATGTCTTTACTTATATCGAAGTGAAGGCTGTAAACAGAGGGTGGGGATATGATGTCATGGTTACGCTTGAGTGGAGACAGGGGCATGTATCGCGACACAGCTTTTGGCGATCACTGCTTTAGATGGAGCTATTTTCCTGTTGAGATACACTTAAAAATAAAATTTTTAAACCATCCAATAAAATGATGTCTAGTGATTAAAAAGGAAGTTTTTTTAAGCATTTTTGGGTATAACTACAGACAGAAAACCTTAATACTGCGAAATTTGCCTTATTTCTACTGTACATATAAGAAATTAAAATTCTGCATCAATTAGGAAAAAATCCAAATTTCACTATTTTTATCTCCTACCCTTAATACACTGGTCAAAAAAAGTTAAGCATATTTCCAGTTTACCCAATAATACCTTATATTTATGCTTCTTTTGGTTTTATGTGGCACGTATTATGTTTACCAATTCAAACTCTTTCATTTGTTTTATTCTGCATCACTAGGTAACGTCCAAATCACGGCTAGTAAACAATTCGAGCAAAGTTCAATCAGTGTCGTTTTGCTTCATAGTGCTTCATAGTGCAGTAAACAAAGTCTGTAATTCGAGCAAAGTTCAATCAGTGCCGTTTTGCTTCATAGTGCTTCATAGTGCAATGCAATGGCTCGGAACACCCTTACAATGGCAGGCCGCATCAAAATCATCACTTTGATAGAACAAAACATGAGACAAGTTGATGTTGCTAACATCCTTCATGTGAATCAGAGTATTGTCTCCAGACTGTGGAGAAAGTTCCAGGAAACCCAGTCAATAGCAGATCGACCTCGCGAGGGCCGTCCACGCAAAACAACACCAGGTCAGGACCGGTATGTAAGGTTATCTGCACGTAGGAACCCTATAGCCTCAGCTACAACTCTGCGCCATGACCTGCGCGAAGCCACTGTGTTGTTGTAAGTAGCCAAACTGTGCGCAATAGACTTCATGACATAGGGTTGTATGCTCGAAGACCACTCAAGACTCCAGCACTCCGTCCACATCACAGGGGTGCTCGTGCAAGATGGGCTAGAGCACATGAGAATTGGACACGAGGCCAATGGACCAGAACTTTATTCTCAGACGAAGTGAGAATGGGCCTACACCCTGACAACAACTCTATTCGCGTATGGAGACGAACAGGGGAACCAAATCATCCCTCAATGACCGTGGAACGTCACCAACAGTTTGGTGGTTCAATCTTGTTTTGGGCAGGTGTCATGTTTGGCCGCCGCACACCACTGGTTTCAGTAGTGGGAAACATGACTGCTGCCGTGTATGAGAACAACATCCTCCAACCCATAGTAAGTGGTTTTGCAGAGACTGTAGGAGAAGGGTTCACTCTACAGGACAATAATGCTCGGCCTCATCGTGCTCATAGTGTGCAGCCCTATCTGGTAGAACATGGGATCCGAAGAATGGATTGGCCAGCATGCTCACCGGATATGAACTGCATAGAGCATGCATGGAGCTTTCTCAGGAGAGCCATTTCCAATCGTCCACATCACCCATTAACGATTCAAGAACTCAGGAATGCTGCCTTGGAAGAATGGGTCAATTTGCCTCAGGAGAGCTTAGATGCGTTGGTACTGAGTATGCCCCGTCGCATACAAGAGTGCCTCAGGGTTCGTGGAGAACCAACACGTTATTAAACAGAGTACTGAAAGCACCATTTCCTTTTCTTTGATGATGTACGAATTTCAACTTCCCTTATCTTTTCCGTTGTTTCCAAACAATGCAACTTTTT
This sequence comes from Periplaneta americana, assembly GCF_040183065.1. Classification (NCBI taxonomy): domain Eukaryota; kingdom Metazoa; phylum Arthropoda; class Insecta; order Blattodea; family Blattidae; genus Periplaneta; species Periplaneta americana. The sequence goes on from NC_091119.1 coordinate 17,647,362, forward strand.
CACTTCATATTGAGTCCATTGTTAACAAATAGTGTATTTCTACTTTTAAGTCTGTTCTGTGGAACCAAGAAACCCAATTATAATTTATCTATTTTATTTTAATTAATAAAAACCGTTATATGCCTAATTATGCTTAACTTTTTTTGACCAGTGTAATATATATTCACAGGAGATTAATATAGAAAATTTAATTATGATGGTTTTTAATGCTGTGCGTAGAATTATTTTGTTTAAGCAGGCGTAATATTCTAACCATTTTCTCGAAAATAAGTGTTTCTCTAATATTGGATGTTTATGGTGATTCCGATTATGATATTAATGTAATATCTAAGGTCTGTGTAAGATTTCTACGAGCACGAGGTGAAGCAAATAGCGTACAGCTTGTTATTGAAGCCCTGCAGACATTACACAAAGCCAGAGCGAATTTAGATGAGAATAATTACTTACCTTCAGTAGCGACGTTGCTTATGGAGATGCCCTGCTTGTGCGACATGAAACCCAGGTACGTAAAAATGACGAAACCGGAGAAAAAGCTGGTGAAGCAGTTGACGGCAGTGGTCACCAGGCAATCCCTGTAACATTAGGGATTTCACAGACTCAAATGCCAAAGCTCTTTTTAATATAATCTACTGTCTATGAGGAAAGCTATTTGAAATAAGTTCAGATCTGAAATGAGCAGAATTTGAATAAAGTTACGTTGTTATTTAGTCAACTATTCGAAGACAGGTTTGAATTTCATAACAGACATCAATAACGCATCACTCATGAGGCAACTAAGCCAGGAGTTAAAGTGGGGAGTTCCTTTCTCCTATCTTTGTATACATCGCTGGCTAGTAACATATTACCAGGCTTCGAGACTTTGGACCCGATACAATAAGTTTACTGTGCATGCACTATAAGGTTGTTGACTCGCTGCAGGTAGTGAAAGGTAGAGATGTGTTGAGGTAACAACGTTGCTATTTAGAGTAGAGTACGGTAGTATGGGGAAGCACACATATGTACATTCTGAAATTAAATATAAATTACACAATGATGATGTCAAAAGAATGTAAAAAGCATTTATTCTCCTATCTTTTACAAGCATTTGTGTTTAATTATACACAGTGTTAATGGTGGAAATAAGCATGTAGCAATTTTAATTTTTTCATTTATCTTGCTAAAGCAAGTGCAGTTACAGTACCGAATTGCAATGTACTACAAGATACATTCTCAGTGTCTCAAACGTAAATCTTTTTCGGTTATCTGCCAAACACAGTTTCTACTGTAGAAAGCTGCGCTCTACATCGCATGACGTGATAGGAGCAAAACGGAAAAACCTAACATCATGGCAGTCTCTAAGAGACAGTCCTTTATTCTCGGGTGACTATGTCCACTAATTTGCTGTTTATGTGACACAATGTTCCATATCCGTTATTTTTACATAAAATTGATTTCCACTTCTGTTTTACACGTTCAGTACCCGGTGTACTTGGTGCCTCATTAATTTTCTGCGTCATTTTCTAAATTAATTTGAGGGCTTCCGGCATCTCTTGCTCTGACTTTTCTAACCGTGTAATAGTTTCAGACACAGTTTGTATGAAAACCAAATTATTCATCAGACCCTTCAAATCCAGAGCGTTTTCCTTTGCGTATTTGTTGGCATTCATTCTACAGTACCCCCCACCCACTTTACGCTTTACCACTATACTCAGTACGCCGTTATGCGGATTTCCCACTGAACTGCTCTATTGGGTCCGAAGTCTCGAAGCCTACATATTACACTAATCAGACTTCAGATGTATATAAACAATTGAAGGTTAAAAAAAAACATAGTTCAAAAAATTCAAACTTGAGAAGCATATGATGAGCGTGTTGGAAATTTTCAGTTGTTTTCATAAAACAGCCATAGTCCAAAGACTTTCTTACCCATACAATTTTAAACTGTAGTATATTGGCAGTACTGCTTCTTACGTAGCGGCAAAAGCCATCTCAGAGAAAAATACTTGGGCACGTGAATTGTTGCATTAATTATGGAGTTATCTTTAAGTGCAGAAGTAACCCCATGGAAGAAACGTATGCGACGAAAGGGAAAGAAACAGGATATAATCACAGTCTACTATATACAGTCGCGAAGCTTGAGGTGATTTTTTGCAAATCTCGTGATAAAGCGCTCCAAGCGGTTAGCAACTAGAAACAATAGACTGTCCACGGTCGACTTTTGACTGAATCGTATTTCCATCGAGTGCTAGCTCGTTGCGTTTTTCACATCGATGCTTGTGAAATGTTCGTTATTGGTTGTAATGAAAATGTTAATGGCTAAAATACAATAATTGGAATAATAATATTTTACTAGAGACGTAGAAAAATTAAGCTTGTTTTAATGAAATTTATTGATCACGTTTTATTTTCACTTCTGGTGGGATTATTATTGCTTAGGCCTACTTTTTTTTTCCCAAAGGATATGTTTTTAATTATAGCTGTTAATTTTGTTGTTATTTTTATTTGTTACTTTATTAGAGACGTAGAAAAAGTCTGTTACAATAAAATTTATTAATCACGTTTTATTTCCAATTCTGGTGTGATTATTATTGCTTAACCTCAACTACGTAAGCCTACACTATAAGTACCGGTACACGTACATAAGTTAATCTATTAATTCATATTTCCATTATTATTGTTGTAAAGGGAAATGCAAATTAATATTTATTGGTTTCATAGTTAATTGTCGCTATAATCTTGAATGAGTGAAGCGATTATAGTAAATTTCAGTTCGTTTTGCACAAACAAAAATAATATTAACCTATTTCTTGCAGGTATCTTCGAGTTTATGGTGGAATTTAATATATTTCATTAAAATAATAAATTAACTTTATGCATTTAATATTTCAATAATGGAAGGAAGGTAGGTGTTAATTTTTCCAAAAGAACACAACGAAAGTGTAACATATTTTGTCGGCTGCTAGGAGAGAGATCTGCGATGATGAGGCGATAGTAGCAATCCTAGTGGTGGGCAACTACCCATGTTTGCATTTTTACTACATATTGAGCTTCGCGACTGTATATAGTAGACTGTGATATAATAAAGAAAAGGAAGATTAAAGAAGAGGCACACTTCAGCCATAACAGAGTATTTTTTCTTAAAACAACCATTGTCCACAGTTTCTCAAGTTTCTACAACACCTTTAGAAATGGCATGATGAATTTCATACTTGAAGTGTCAACAACACTCATGCCAAATAGTTTTTTTGTTTCTCCTAAAATGTATGTTTTTGGACTATGATTGTTTTTAAAAAACCCTTCAATTGTTCTTTCTCTGACACATATCGTCAAGTGAGATGTATTGTCTGATAATACATTTACAAGTCAGCCAGAACCTGTCAGGGGTATAAAGTTACGTAACACTTATTTTCTAACGCTACTGAGAAGTTTTGTACAGTTTCAGGTCCAATTTATGTACTCATCGGTTCATACTTGTAGAAAGGATTCACATGTGTAAACGAAAAGTGATAAGTTTAAAAATGATTTTTAACAGAACTCAAATTAAAACAAACACTAGAAAATACAAAATTTTAACAAAAATTCGTCCTGTAAAAACTGCAGGGTTCGTATTATTGTAGTTCCTTTGTAAGTTGAAGTGTGTCAAAGGTAATCCATATTGCTACAAATATAGTAGGCCTTAATATAAATTTGAACCCATAGTTTCATGATTTCAAGGTAATTTTTAAATAGCTGGTGAATAATTTTTCGTAAAAATATTTTTCTTCCTATAAGAGAAAGTAGCTTGTTACACCTGACGCAATTTATGTTAGGCCTGAACGCTGCTGCCCCAGTAACTTATTTTACTTTCTGTAAGTTTTTAAAGACTTTGTGGAAATTTTCAGAGTCTTCGCAATCAATTTTCTACTTTCCTGATTCCAGCATGAGAAAATTATGCAATTTTACTGGGAGCTGCAACGAAATTTTTACTGCGAAACCGGAAACAAGGTGAGAAAATGGCTCTAATTTTTTTTTCTTGAATTCTTCCACTAAGAGGCATTTCTTTTTTGTTCTTTCGCTTTACTTATAGTTTAAAGCAGTGTTTCTCAAACTTTTTTGAAGTGAGGACCACTTTTTTAAATCAGAACAGTTCCGCGGACCACCTTACTCCTGTTCCCTCCGAAAGTAAATTTATAATTTTTTTAGCATATTTTAACATCAATAAACTTATCTTTTAAATTAGAATTACTTAATTAAAATTAATTTAATTCAATTAATTTTATATTAGTATTAGCTAATTAAGTTAATGTTAATAGAAGAAAATTCATTTTCGTTTTTTTTAATAATTCAAGGCTATTAGAGTTTGGATATTCTTTAACTTATTAACTAAAAAATAAATAAATAAATGTTGGTACTCACATTAATGATATGAATGAGCCTGTCGATTCTTACACAGTTGTTGTAGGCCTGTATTTGAATGACTAGATATTTATTTAATGACACTAGAATCACTGATATTAATATCTTCACACACAGCTTCTGAACTATGAGCATTGCCTAAATGAAGCGTATCATCACGTTCCTTTCTTTCCAAAGATCCGGATCGAAGTTTTTTCAGTATGTATAATGGACACTATTTAACAGAGACATAGGCAACTACTAGCGTGTACCACATAAGAAAGATTTAAAGTCATAAATTCATGAAAAGATTCGGTACTTTGGTCCTCTGTAATGAATTCGGGTGGTCCCTGGCTGGGTTACAGGTGCAGCACCAGAAGTGCAGGGAAAAGATGGCGAGGAACACCACGTTCATAGTGCTTTAAATCCCTCTTTTTTTGCTGAGAGTATAGTGGGAAGTCGATAGACGGGTAGAGTAATAAATTTCATAAAACGTCAGTACTGGGAGAAAAAGTGAAAGCGATTGCCATTTTTAATTTCCAATCTCAGAAATTTTCAGCCATAATGTAATACGCAATTCGTTTGAATTTTATTTTTTTTTCTTTTGCCTTTTTTGAAAGACCACAATGGCAGACCTCGAGGACCACAGGTGGTCCGCGGACCATAGTTTGAGAAACGCTGGTTTAAAGAATTCATTACTAAAGACTCTATACTCTCAAAATCTATTGCGAGCCTAGATTACAATGAGTAATACTAACAGAACAAGAAAACGTCGCAAAGTCAAGTCGAAACTCCCGTGAAAAAATCGTATACAGGTAGGTGATATTAAGAGAAGCTCAGATAAGAAAATAGTTGTCACTAGAAGCTGTAAGACACTTCAAAACTTATCAAGCAGTTGAAGCACATGTACTTGAGAAAGCTTTCTATTATCCTTCACGTTTATCAGTTAAACCTGTAGAGGAAATGTAAACATTCTGACTTCAACTTTTTGATCATACTTTGTTACAATACAGTAATACATACAGTCCGTAGAAGATCCTGTTTTAATTCAAGTGTGACTTACACGTTACCATCTTGCTTTTATTGTAGAGTGTGATGCATCTGACCTGTCTTCGTTAAAGATAAGTAGAAAGATTATTCAGGTACTAATAGAAGGGTACATTAGTACTATATTTTAGACCTATTTTTGTCGGATGGCTTGTATTAACAACTACATTTTCAGTCACTTTTTTATAGTGTTTATTCGTGTACAGACTTTCAAAAGGGGTGTCGAACTGACGTTGTGGAAGTTACCTTCTTAAGAATTCTTCTTGACTTACCGGAGGCAGTTATTTTCGAAGTTATTGTAACTGGCATAAGATAAATGGACACCGAAGCCCGCACCTACGGAATAAAAAATCTGGACTGCGGCATCCACCCAAACCTGCAACACAACATTTCAAAATTAATACTTAATAGAATAAAAATACTCACGTTATGCAAGGAGCTATCAGAGAAATATTTCTTTCATTTAAGGCAGTGGTCGTCAGTACTCGCTGAATTGGATAAAAGGTAAGCGGAGCCGTCCTGTGTGCTAGAAAGTTAAGCTAGGTTAAAAACAGAGGCAAACGTGTATATTTTTGTCTTTTCATAGAACAAGACTGACATAGCAAGCAGCAGATCCGCCACTGAAAGAAAGGAATAATTAGTGGAGACGTTTTTAAACATAAAACGTGCATGAACGAGTCATTCTCTTACAGTGAATAGGAAATGAGACAACCCTCCTCTCCTCTCCTCTGACAGTGTTAGGGCGCCTATATTATATTGCAAAGATCAGAATGTCCGTTAAGAAGACGTCTATAGACTCAATTGTATTTTCTGAACTCCGAACGCTCTATAGGCGTATCTCCAAACCCACACCGGCTGACTACACTAAGGTTCGCTGCCTAGATCATATATGTAACAGATAACTCCTCGCTACGTTAAAATCGGCAGTACTTTGAAGAGAACAACCGCCAGGATCGCCACCCGTCTGCCGTAAACGAACACGAGATGGCAGCACAGTCGCTAATGCAATTCAAATCTCAAATACAAAATTTGCTAAGTCTTCCCGTCAAACATGATATTGCTCAAACTTCGTCCACAGAAGTAAAAACTACAATCTTCGAAAGTAAACAAAAAAAATCACCTGGACCAGATAAAATCACAACTGAAATGTTAGCTCACCTTCCGCAATTGGCCCTTACACATCTTACAAAAATTTATAACGCATGCTTGCAACATAAATATTTCCCTAGATCCTGGAAACATGCTCATATTGTTACATTTCCTAAACCGAAAAAGAACCCAGCAATTCCTAATAACAGACGGCCTATTAGTCTGCTAAGTATTCCCGGAAAAAGTTTAGAAAAAATAATTGCAAGACGTCTACTTCCTCTTCTTCAGACACCATCAAGAACTCATCACCAGCAGTTCGGTTTTAAGAAACATCACTCCACAGCTCATCAGTTAAAAAGAATTACTACTCACATCAAAGATCATTTTCACACAGATCAGCATACAATGGCAGTTTTTCTCGACATCGCTCAAGCTTTTGATACAGTCTGGCACTCTGGTCTTCTCCATAAACTACAAGTACTCACCATAGACGACGGACTTATACATATAATTCACAGTTTTCTCTCAGATCGAACCTTTCAAGTTAAAATGGAAAATAAACTTTCAGCAGTTCAAAATATTCACTCAGGAGTTCCACAAGGTTCCATAATTGCACCACATCTCTATTCTGTCTATGTTCACGACATGCCACGCTCTGCTAATTGTAAATTAGGATTATATGCAGACGATACTGTGTATTACACAAGTGGCTTCAACATCAACAATGCCCACATCAAGTTACAAACGCAACTCAATGCTCTAGAAACGTGGCTTACAAATTGGAGAGTAAAAGTAAATATTGAAAAAACACAACTATCATATTCACCCATAGGAAACCTAAAAAACCAGATTGCCTTCGTCTCTTCTCAGAAAACATTGACTACAAGAATGAAGTTAAATATCTAGGAGTGATTCTCGACAAACGTCTGAGCTACAATGAACATGTAGAATATGCAAGAAACAAAGCTCTGGCCAGATTTATTCACTTATACCCACTGATTAGATCTCCGTATCTTAACCTTCCCCTCAAAGTAAGGCTTTACACATCGGTCATAAGACCAGTGATGGCATATGGTTGTGAAGTTTGGAATTCCGCCCATCCAAGAATCATCAGAAGACTACATGCAATCCAACGATCAGTCTGCTTAAAAGTCACTGGTGCTGACTACACCACATCAAATGCACAGCTCCAGGAGATGTTAGAGATTGAATCATTTTATGATTTCATCAAAAGAATTTCAAATAACTTTTCTCGAAAGTTGCTGAATCATCCTAACCCTCTCATTCGAGCTCTGGCTACCTGAAGCGAAATTTGATTAATTAAATGCCCTCAAGAAAAGGATAACTAAGTTGGAATCAAAAATCATTTTAATATCTTTTTATATTACTTTAAAGTAAAAGCCTTATTTATACAGGGACATCATTTTATTTTTACTAACATTTTTAATATTAACCTGGCTGTACCTTTCTATTAACGATTGAAACAGGAAACACCGTTTGCTACCCTTTTTACGACGGAGTTCGATGATACTGGCGTAAAATACAAATCACTTTACTAGGTATAGGAGGGAAGAAAAGTAGTTCATCCATTTATGTAAACTAGGAAATATCGCAATTTTGAGTTTGATAATTTTCATTAGGTTTTTCTTTAATCAAAATACAGTACTGTATTAACACTTAGTGTTTTATACACGTATTGAGCTATCCATTCGGACGTATTAATTATGCAGTGTACTGTATATTGTACTGTTACAGCACATTAGCGTACTATATAGAGAATGAAGTTAAATTGAAAAATAATTATAATATGGATATTTAAACACATTTTAGAAAATGGTGGCCGTTCATTTCGATACAGGCTTCAGTTCTTTTGTGCATATTATCGCACTATAGACTATTGTACCTAATTCCAATTACCAGTTTCGTCCTTCGTACGAGTAACTCATGTTGAAATAATTCTGTACCTACAAAGAGTACCTTACGTACTGTAAATTCAATCTTCACTTCTGCCCGATCCGAAAAGATAAAATCACTCAGAAATGCTATCTACTGTCCGTTCAAGTGGTTTTGTCGCAGGGTTGTAGAAAGGGGGGGGGGGAATCACGTGACAATTAATTACTTAAGGAGGCCCTTTTATTTAAGTTATTTTAAACACTTGAATAATATTACGTAGACGTCCAATTCCTAACAGAAATTAATGTTTTCAGAAAAGAGCTAAGATAGCCCAGCTACTAGACTTTACAGAGGGGCGAACAGAAGCAGGTGGGGGAAACCGGGATGCGACATAGGGAAACGGACGACAGTACCCGTACGAAAATATGATTCAATATTGAAAGCTCTTTCGCCACTGGAAAACGCGAACATATTTCTGAAACGTACTATACTCAGTAACTCAGTACTGCTTACGCGCCCTCGGCTCTGTGTCGTGAACGGTTGGAAGTTTACTAGTAGAAGGGGTGGGAGTGAAGTACATTCCAAAACTCAGGTACAATAAAAATTGAAGTAAAAATAAAATGATGTCCCTGTATATAAGGCTGAAACTTATGTACAAATCAACATCACGACAAAAAAAAAAATGGGTAATACGTCGTGACTCCTTATGTAACAACTAGATGGCAGCGTAGTAAACCTGACAAAAGTTGTTAACCTCAAAGCCTATAACCCCGACATATCTGTTACATATATGATCTAGGGTTCGCTGCGTACTCAGGTTTCGAGCAGGCAACCCAACTCGTCCTTAGGCCAGCCCTCCGTGCGTCTCCAGTCAGCGTTCTGGGAATGCTAGGGAATGATCACGGAATAGAGGAATGTTGACGGAATGATGTGGATGCCTAATATGGATGAACGGGACAGAACTTAGGGAAAACCCCCGATTGCGCTACAAATGTCACTATGAATTTTTCAATGAAAAATCTCAAGTCTGGCCGGGACTTGAAGCTGGACCGTCTGCGTCACAGGCTGAAGGTCTGACCACTTAGCCACCATAGAGGGTTGGCAATTGAATTTGTCTGCTGCGGAGGGGGGGGGGGGGTGGCTGTTTGCCACCATCTGCTAAAGTCGGCCAGTCAACCAGGGTTGCTACATTGGGCGATATTTCGCCATTTGGGCTACATAAACAGAGATTTTTCGACCTATTTTTAAAGAATTTTAAACTCCATTTCGACGACTTTCGCCCGGATTTTTTCGAAATTTGGGCGACGTAGGAAAAATCACTTGATCGTGTATTAATTTTATTTCATTGAGTAGTCCATTGCTGATACATCCCTAATTGAATCCAATGATTGACATGAAATATTAGAATTACCATTGTTGACACGCCGGAACTTTTTCTTAATCAAAGAAAACTTTATTACAGTTGTTTATGTTTATTCTCAACATTATAGTTGTCCACACCTGTGGAGTAACGGTTAGCGCATCTGACCGCGAAACCAGGTGGCCCGGGTTCGAATCCTGGTTGGGGCAAGTTACCTGGTTGAAGTTTTTTCCGGGGTTTCCCCTCAACCCAATATGAGCAAATGCTGGATAACTATCGGTGTTGGACCCCGGACTCATTTCACCGGCATTATCACCTTCATCTCATTCAGACGCTAAATAACCTAAGATGTTGATACAGCGTCGTAAAATAACCTACTAAAAAACATAGTTTAGCGCCGAAAATTGTCACCGATCTTTGACACTTGTTTAAACAAACGTATGGCTCTTTCTTCCTCGCCCCAGGAAGTAGGCCTACTGCGCTATTTTTCTTAATCTGAGGACCAATAAACTGATCATTACTGGAACCTATAAACGAAGCATTGTAGATAATTTTCTAACAACGTGAAAAATAGCAATCTAACCGTAGTTTCTACTCCAACTCCCTAAACATTTAATTCTTTCAAAGGTGTTAATATTGAGATTGGTTTAATTTGTAGGTGGGTATAACAGTGACTTGTGTTGTGCAAAATTGCAGAAGTGGGGAAAATTTGAGAATATCGGCACAGAAACCAATGCAAAGCGTATGCCATAAATACTAAATTTATAGAATTTATTACATAAATATGACATGAAGTAACGATATTATATTATTATAAAAACGCATACATTGAGATTGCTCATTTTTAAGTAGAAAATTGGCGTCGTTGGGCTACACTAGCACCAAGATTTGGCGACTTTAAGTAAAATCAATCTGGCAACCCTGTAGTCAACTAGTCAGCTTCTATCTGTGGGGGCGGTTGTTTGTGTGCTAGCTGTAGTCTGCCAGCCAACCAGTCAACTTCTATCCGCGTGGACGGTTGTTTGTGTACCAGTTGCAGTCTGCCGGTCAACTACTCCTCTCGTAGCTGCTATATGCAACATCTGTTCGTATCAAAGACGTTATGTGGTTCGTATGAGCTTGAAGTGACGTGAGAATATGGATGTCAAAAGAAACTAAGTTATTTCCATCAAACGCGGTAATGCTTTCCTGTTATGTTACGAATTCAAACTCAGCAACGTTGTGAGCTGAAAATAGTGAGATAAAATTTTGTTCTACTGTTAGTGAAAAGTGTGTACTGTGCAGTGATAATTGTGAGAAGGGAATATAAACATTAACTGGTGAAGAGTGACGCAATTTCTTTGGAAGTTCACACTGCTGTGAAACGCAAGCCTAAGAAGGAGTTGTATTGTCGGCGCAACAAATCGGTCAGAAAAGACATTATTCAATCCACACCAAAAGAAGTATCAGGTAATTTAATAAAATATATCTGTTATCTGTGGTGTTTGGTCAAAACATGAAAACTCCAAAAGACCAGTTCTGAGATACAAGCATTTTTATTTTCACTTTTCCTATACAAATCATAATTCTACTTTACATACAAATGTGACTGAAAATAACATAAGATTAGGTGGAAGTATCACGGGTATACCAAACGAAAGGAAATGTTTTTCTTAATAGAGTTGCGCTTTCAGTTAAAAAAGCCATTTTTTTTTGGAGTTACTATGTTCTGACCAAACACCACAGATTAGTTGTGCAGACGATACCTCAATTCGTATTTAAAATTCTTAAGAAAACGTTAATTTAAAAAATGAAGGCCAATAGATGACAGTAAGTGAAAAAAAAAATATGTTTTGGAAATTAAAAATTTTGCTTTAGTAATCATGCTATAGTAATATGCGTTACAAGAGCGGTATGTTGAAGTTTTCATGTTCGAGGAAAAGTTTGAAAAAGCGAAACGTAGTTGAGCTTTTTTAATTTCCGAGAATTGAAAGAAAACATACCGCTCGTGTATCGTACATTATTTTGTGCGAAGATCGTTTATTTACATACCTGAAAGAGGAATTTCTAATTAGTTGCAATGAAATCTCCATCTTGGTTTCTGTTCAATGACGGCAAATTTGCAAAACAAAAATATCTGTCTTCAACATTGTTGCTTTAAAATGTTTTCTGTGTTTACTATACGTCTGTCTTTTTTTCCCCCAGTCTATAAATGCGAACTTAAAACAAACGGTAAGGTTATGTAATGATTTATTTTTCATTTTAATATTCTAACAATATTATTTATATAACATATTGCAGTAGTAACATCGGCAAGTTTGTTGATTTTTTCACGGCTTCCTTAATGTTACTTGCATCACGAATGCAGTAACTTTAGTGGAGTTGTAGAGTTTACTTACTTTTTGCAAATATTTAAAAACAATAATTAATAGTGCAATTTAGGTGAAATTGCAGTGGTAAGTTTCCAATTTATAATTATTACTATATAGAACGTCTCTAAAAATAATATGTTAAAGGCCTAAAGCAGTAAAATCAATATGTCACTTAAGCGGTAAGAAGAGAGAAATTGTTATGTGTGTTAGGTTGGGAATACTGAATGTGGAATTTTATACTTTCCGCGGATTGGTTTTGTGCGGAAACCAAGGAAATACGCACGATCTCGCACAAAAATATTTTCATCTTTACATGCAGTGGCGATTCCTCCATGAAGGATATGAGGATGACCCCAGAGTATAATTTCGTGCATCTCAGGATAGAAAAAACATTTTAATTACAGATTTTGATTTTCAATGCGTCCCGGCGTAATAATTTCCTTTAAGCTTCCACTTTCTGTCCTAAGTTGTCGCCACTGCACAACGCAGAAATAATTTCCGAGGAACCATCCAAATACAGCAACGGTTTTTTCTAGCAGTGAAGTTTAGTGGACAGGGGAGAGTGCGGAAGGAGGGGTTTGGTTTGAGTTTAACCGCGTTTGAGGATATGACCGCGTATCCTAATGCTACGACCTTTCTTTCTGGGTGATGGAGACCCTGTCAGAGACTACAATAAGAATTTTCAAGTACCTTGTAGACTTCTTAAATGCAGCTCATTGGTCATTTAAAAATAATAGAATAAACGAAATAATTAATAATTTAAAATGATATAAGTAGCTATAATAAATACAAGAATTAACAGGACTTTCAGATGACAGGACAGCCGAAAGAATATCTGAAGTTGTATTTGATCGTTTAGAAGAATTTAACTGTAGCAAGAAATTGATTGCACAAACGTACGACGGAACATCGGTAAATATCGGGCAGTACAATGGCTTAGGAGCCATCTTCACGACTAAAAAGGGGAGGAGAATCGAACTACACTACTAATAAATTGCCAGTTCCAGAATGGTGAGTCAAAGACTAACATAGGTGTACTTGTATTGATTTTGCATGCTCTATTATTATTATTATTATTATTATTATTATTATTACTATTATTAATATTAATATTATTATTACTAATTTTATGTTATTATTAATAGGCTATTAGTTTCTGTCTTGGTCATCAGTCGTCAATCTCATATCCTACATCAATGGCGGGCATTGCTGTGGCATTGCCACAGTGATGTCAGACCTCAGCGAAGAACCAAACTTACCCCCTACCTTCCCCTTCCCCCACCCCACGAAAATGCTGCGCGTGTACGTGGCGGATTATACTGGATTGCTGTACTTCGGAGCTTCATTAGTGACACAATGTCTTTCGCAGAATCATATGAATCGAGAGGATATCGCACTTAAAGAAAGGCGGTTCTTTCATTTCTCATGTTTAGGATCAGTTACAAATATTCAGGACGCGAACTTAAATATGTACATTCTTAAAATAGATCACCTGTTATACGAGTTCAAAGAACACAGATTCAGTGATTTTCAAAGGATGGAGAAAGATGCCAATATTTTTGCCACTCCTTTTCATGTTTAAATTGAAAATGTTATCCCAGAACTGCAGTTAGAGGTACTGGATTTGCAGAATGATGGCCTCTTGAAAGCAGAATGTGAAGGTCTACTGGGGGCTAAAATTTTTTAAAAGATGTCCAGTACTACATATCCACTGCTTAGACAGTTTGCTTCAAAAATAATGAGTACAGTCATTTCCCATAAATATGTTTCTGGAACATAGCTAATGCCCACGATACAACTATTCAAATTTTGTACTCCATAACGTAGTACCTCGTTTATCGTATATTTTTGATGTACTGTAGTTTGAATTCAAGTCACTGCAGCTATCTACGAACGGTCTATGTTACTTCTACAATGATCTTTGAATGGTTGTATCGTGGACCATAGTTGTGTTCCAGGACCATAGTTCTGGGAAATGACGGTATGTATTCATCAACCTACCAATACGAACAGCTGTTGTCTAAAATGAAATTTATAAAGTCCAGCCACAGATCCCGCTTAAGCGATGCTCATCTCCTTGCGCAACTGAAAATAGCATGCACAGATATAAATCCCAATTTCGAAGAAATTGCTTTGAAAAATGATTAATTAAATATCACGTGAATGGACTATTCTAATTACATATGGTACGTAGGAGTGTAGTGGCGCAACTGTCTGTAAATCCGTCACTGCACTGTAGAGTGCAACCCCTCCCACAGTATGTAGTTGCCATTTAAATCCTGTTTTGTGGGTTGCATTCATTTTGCCCACCACTGTCCTACATATAAAAAATATCACGAGTCGCCACTGTTTACATGTACCTTTTATGCACTGATTTTGCTGAAGGTACATTTTGCTACTGTCTCAAACATTTTTTGCCTTTTCCGCTTTCAAGACTACAGATCATAACATTGATCTATGTAAGGATTGATTGGTTTGAAATTAGATATTTCGGCCGGTCTTCGTTACCTCCCCACATCACACACGAGTCTGACGTCTGATTTGCGTTTCGAAATCCTAAGCGATGTTTTAAGGATCTGTAACATCCTAAAGTAACTCTAAAAATATAATGTGAGTATTTAGGTCGTAAAAGTCCTTGGAATATGCATTGTTCGAACTGAACGGGGAGGGGAGTGAGAAGTTTGGAAATTTTTCCCTTATGGATTCCCCCCCCCCCTCCCCAAGTCCTGTATTCATTGTTAACCGAAGAAATAAAGCTCCCTCTAAGTGCTGCAGTCTATTGATGTTGTTTTAACTGATACAATTTTGCAGGCCTATTTGATATGTGAAACACATACTAGTATTAGTCATTGAATAAGCTAGAATGAGATATCTTGGTATCACAAAATCGCAAGATCGTTCCAATGAAATGGGGTAGAAAGCAACATTAACCTCTTCATATTCAAAAGGTTTTGTTGATAGAAAGAAAATACTTTTTCTATATTTGTACCTTGAACACACAAATTCCACAATTTGGGACATCTGGCCGAAATCTACGGCTGACCACTAGGATCCAGAATACAAAGCAGAGGTTGAATTAAAAATACAATATGATTGCGGAGAGAATACGGAACAATGATAAATTTAAAAATAAAGTACAATTTGATTTCGGAGAAACATGAGATGAAAATACATTGAAGAGTAATGAAATGAAGTAAACAAAAATACATAGTATTATACAAGTGGTTGTGTAAAATGGATAATGAATCTCTCAATACCATTCGACAAATTTTGTTAATGTCCTCATTAGAAAATTTAAGAGAAAGGAGAATGGTTTTGGTTAACATAAATGAAGTTCCCCTAGCGCCAAAAAGAAGTCCTTTCACTTCCCATGTATTAATATTCATTTTGTATCTCTCACTGAAGTGAGGAATACATGGGTTGTAAATAGACTTCTTTTCATCGTTAACGTTATTGGCTTGTTGATCATCCTTCTCAAAACGGACAGTGGGGTCAAGAATGAGGCTTCTTTGATTCCGGCGAACGATGGCTATAATGTCTGCTCTTCTCGTTGACCCATTCTCAGCCGAGCAGTGCACTTCTTCGTAAACCTCCCACTTTGCCTTCCGAAGAGTGGTTGCGATGGAGCTTCTCACTTTATGGTGGCGATTGTTCCTCAGTAGTTCTCCTTTAGGGCAATAACCCAAAACATGCCCAAGGGTTTCTACTTCGCTGCATCCTGGATGACGATAGTTTTGATCTTGAAAGAAACTTTGGTGTAAATGATTTTAGATTGTTTTTAAAAGTTGGAGGAACATACACTAGAGGCCCGTAGCTTACAAGCTACATTGGGTCTGACATTTGTACGATTTCATAAGAGCTTTTGGCTTTCAAAGCTTAAAGACTACATTGGGAGCGAAAGGGTTACTAAAATAATACGTAGAAAACCCCGATATATAAAGGAAAAGTTCTCGGGTTTTCTATAGCACGCGACATTGAAGGTTTTTTTGACGAAAAAAAAAAACTGAAAGAAAAAAGGTATAATATTTTCAGAGAGAAGGTGAAGAATTCGTATAGAACGTCAGTTGACTTGAAAACATATTAGAAAATAGGTAAAAATTAAAAAGAATTGATCGGTGTAGATAACCTAAAAGTTATTATTTAATAAGTGAAATAAAGAGGTAAAACACTTCAAAATATAACTCGAAACGCACATTTCACTTCACTTGGTATATGCGAAGCATACAAAAAGACTGAACTGAACTGAAGTGAACTGAACTGAACTTCCATAGATCCGTATAATATGCAAGGCGTAGTACCAAAAACCTAAACTAACCTAACCTAACTTGACACAGATTCGTATATACAGGGACATAATTTTATTTTTACTAACATTTTTAATGTTAACTTGCTTATACCTCTGGATCAACGCCGTTTGCTACCTCCTTCCACGACTGGAGTTCGATGATACTGGCGTAATATACAAACAAATCACTTTACTAGGTATAGGAGGAAAGAAAAGTAGTTCATCCTACATTTACGTAAACTAGGAAATATTGCGCTTTTGAGTTTGATCATTTTCATCAGGTTTTTGTTTAATCAAAATACAGTACAGTATTAACAATGAGTGTTTTTACTCACGAACTGAGCTGTCCTTGTGGACGTATTCATTATGCAGTGTATATTATATTGTCTACAGCACATTAGGGTACAATATAGAGAATGAAGTTAAATTGAAAAATAATCATAATATGGATATTTAAACACATTTTTGAAAATGGTGGCCGTTCATTTCGATACAGGCTTCAGTTCTAATGTGCATATTATCGCACTATAGGCTATTGTACGTAATTCCAATTACCAGGTTCGTACTTCGGATCAGTAACTCATGTTGAAATAATTCTGTACCTACTCTATAAAAGAGACCTTACGTACTGTAAATTCAATCTTCACTTCTGCTCGATCCGAAAAGATAAAATTACTCAGACATGATATCTACTGCCCAACCAAGTGGTTACGTCGCAGCGTCGTAGAAAGGGAGAAATCACGTGACAGTTAATTACTTAACGAGGTCATTTTATTTAAGTTATTTTAAACAGTTGTATGGGTCTAATGTTACGTAGACGTCCAATTCCTAACAGAAATTAATGTTCTCAGAAAAGAGCTAAGACAGCCCAGCCACTAGCATTTACAGAGAGGGGAATAGAAGCAGGTGGGGGAAACCGGGATGCGACGTAGGCAAATGGAAAATCATGCAACTTTGAAAGCTCTTTCGTCACTGGAAAACGCGAACATATTTTTGGAACGTACTGTTTACTATGACCGTAAGGCTACTATGACTGAATATGCGGTCTTGAATCTGTGTGGAGGACGGTTGAACTTCATTAGTAGAAGGGGTGGGAGTGCAGTACATTCAAAAACTCAGGTACAATAAAAATTAAAGTAAAAATAAAATGATCTCCCTGTACAAGGCATACAAAAAGCCTAACCTAACCTAGCCTAGCCTAACCTAACCTAGCCTAGCCTAACCTAACCTAACCTAACACAGATTCCCGCACCGAAGAACTTAGAAAAATTCAAGTTGGAAGTTCAGCATCGCGTGCTATAGGAAAGCCAAACTCTCTCTTCCTTTATATATTCGTCAGTTTTAATACTGGGACATACATAATCATGATACTACTTCGCGGTTTATACTACTTTTTTAATTAACCATAGTGATATTAACTATTTGAAAAGTTTTGCTCAATATAATTGAAGAGATCTGAACGATCATGAACAAAATCAGTTTAATATGTTAGGAAATATTGTTGATTCCAAGTTGACATGGGAAAGTCATATTGATCATATTTCTACTGCTTTCAAGAAATTTGTTTCTCTCAAGAGATTAGAAACTGTTGTACTTGAAAACTATATTCGAGATGCTTGTTTTGCTTACTTTCAAAGTACTCTTATGTATGGGATATTGCTATGGGGTAACAGTGCTTTTATAAATAGGGTCCTGTTGCTTCAGAAAAGGGCCATAAGAATTATATCAAATGCAACTTTTAATGAACAGTGTAAACCAGCCTCTCACTCACTGGAGTCAAACTCCGTTCCATTTGTATTTGTCTCTGACCTGCGAGTGGCATATGTCTCTCTCGAAACCATGTACGAAAGTTCCAAGTAGGATGGGAGGACGTATTTTTTGCTGTCAATATGATGAGAATATTAAATGTATCATTTGTTCACAAGTATTACGAGGAAAACGGTTGTATAACATAAAACGGCATTATACTATATGTTACTGATGAAACATTAAAAGGTTAAGTGTTATTGTTATCATCATCATCATCATCATCATCATCATCATCATCATCATCATCTCTGTACGTCGACCCTTTTTCAGCAGATGTACGAATAATGCGGTTAGCTCTTCAATTTGAACTCGCTGATTTACTATGTGATGTCAAATGAAAGCTAGATGTAAGGACTTGACAAATGTTCAACTTTCAAATCTTTGCCAAAAAATAAATATCCGAAGCTTCGTTCTTTCGCTTGCTCTGTTGAAGCCATTTCGCTACAACTTACGTTTGTGAAAAATTATTTTCAACAATTAAAATAGTAAAAACCAAATTTAGATCACGACTGACAGACAAATACCTTCGTGATCAACTACGACTGGCAGTAAGTGACATAATTCCTGATTTTGAAACTTTGTCGCAGAGACATTCTGAAGACTGTTAATTTTAGGTTGTGATATTGTTCATTTCTTTCTTCGTTACACGTACTATACATTAGTTTGTAGCCTTGTACTGTATAAAATTATATTTAAGTGCTTGACGTAAGGAAAATGAAAATCCGTTAATAAGTCAGACAGTTGCTTCACTTCCCCTTCGGGTGTCCGTCTCCCTCCATAGGTGCTATGCGCGTTGCAGGTTACACAGTGGCTCGGCGCACGATTACATTTTCGCCACCGCTGGTGTAAACCATTATTTGTGAAAAACAAAATCATAACTGTAATAAATTGATATATTCTAGAGTTAATTTTGTATGTTAAGGACAATCTTTGAATTTTAACATTAAGAAATGATATCCATTCCTACGACATAAGACAAGGAAATGATTTTAAAATCCTAACTTGTAGATTTGATAAATCGCAAAATTTTTTTTTTGTCAAATGTCATTGAAGATTGCAAATAAATTTCCATCACATATTTTTATTTAAGCAGAGCTGCTCTTAAATTTTACACCTCTATTTGGTTAATTTTAAATCCTTTTTATAACCTCGAAGAATTTTTTGATTGTGCAATCACTTTGTAATTGTTCTATTTTAACTGACCTTTTCTATACATATTTTTTAGACATGTAATTTAAACTATTAAACTATTTTGTGAATCTTGTTCGTTCCGGAAATCAGCCTAATAAACTAAAAATCTGTGGCCGTCTGGAACCGAAACTGGGGCAGCCACATTTGCAGCCAGTGTATTGCAAGACGTGTGTGAAATCATGAAGTAATGCCATTGAAAGGAAGCGGCTTTATTATTCCTGTCGTGATAGATAAATGACACCGGTTAGTTCGTTTGCTACTAAATCAAGACATTTGCTCCCGTGGAATATATATTTATGATCACCGCTCGCACATTTTTCAGGCCACATCCCCACTCGCTGGGGCGCATGATGTTTATTAGGATTACAGCGGGGCGTTCGTCCTTTCTACGACTTCACCCCGAGGATTAGTCGTAAATCTGTGCGCTTAGTGTTGTACCGCAAATTCCTGCACATAATTCATTATGACGTTCTGTATCCCTCTGATTCTCTACAGAAAGCGCTATGTCGTAATTATTCACGTTTATTAAGAATATGAGAGTAGAAGTGTGGAGAGGGATATTCAGGTAGGTAAGAGGGACTGGTGCTACCAACTGAGGAGTTGAAATTAAAGAAAAAGAAACCTACCGGTTTGGTCTAGTATAGGAATATCCTGAACTAGCACCAACAGATAGCGCACGTGTACTATGAGGGATGCGCTTTGCGTGTGCATTTGTTTTTCGGTATATAAATATTGAGGATATACGTAGTGTATTAGTATATTAAATACTCTTAAGGGAACCAGGTAGTCATTAGAGGTCAAAAATTCGATTTTTTTTATTTTGTGTTAAAAAAAAGAGTACAAAACTTCCTCTTTAAAATAATATAAATTTGTGAGGGGTATTTCTTCAGATATGCCCTTTAAATGATCTCTTTAAATTTGGCGGTGCATCTAATTCATACTTAATTCCTTTTTAAATGCAATTTTCCATAAGTTGACATTTTTCAAACAAGTGCATTTTTCTCTGAAACTACTGAATCAATTTACATGAGATTTTTACAGTGTTTTCTGCAGGCTGTGTTCTACACAGTAGACCTACGGGTTTAAGAATGTGACACACACATAACACGAGAAAAAAATATATACGCATTGAAAAAAATTGCAAAAATTGTTAAACAACGTTCAATATTTTTTCTGTTTCACTAGGGGTGAAGTATTTAACTAAATTTTGCTTTAGAATTTACAATATACATTACTTGATAACTTAACAAAATACAAAGTATATTAGTCAAGATTGTAGCAAGTACTGTGCACCTGAAGAATGAGGTACACTTAGCAAAGTGGAAAAAGAGGTTATCGGTTAGGGCCTTTATTTTGCACTCGAATACGGAACTATTTAGTTGTATTTTATGCCACTGAATTCAGAATGATTGGTTGTATAAGCATGGAAATTTTTATTCCACTCTGAGCACTAAAACCCTAGAATATCGGACTGTTTCAATCGCAGAGGCATCACTACCCACTCCCCTTAAAAACAACTAAAAATGGCAAATTTTTGTTATGTTCCTATATGTAAAAACCAGGGAAAGGTTTTTGTCTTCAATCAGGTCCCGAAATATTCTGAATATATGCTTTAAACCTTAAAAAAATATAAGTAATAAAATTAGGCCTCGAAAGTGCTAGCTATTAAATACAAATAATACTTCAAGTAAGGAATTGTTGACTACAGTTTCATTTTGGAAGAGGAAAAAGAACAATTAATAAAAACATATGCAAACTCTACAGTGAGCTATGTTAGCTTAGATTATATGCAGTAGTTGTAGGAGTCTTCGAAGTTTACGCCTGCAGTAAACTCTCGATAAAATGGAATGTTTATTATCCAGGACGATCCGTAGTGAAATCAATTTCGTGAATAATGTTTTTAATGTACTGTACCCTAATTATTAAAACCATGTTTTAAGTTCAAATTTTCAAAATCATCCCACACAGTATTCAAAACTGCATGTCCTTAACCTACGAGTACAAAACACACTACTAGTCGTGATACTATTGCGATCATATTATATCATCCTATTAAAAATTGCATTTGATCTTTCTGCAACTACATAAAAAATACAAGAAATTCAATCTCGATAGTCTCTTCCCTATAAAAAAAAAAACACATTGGTGGCTGCATATCCTGCTTTTAGCATACGGTTCTTAAATACTAATTATTAAAGAGGGCAATATTCACTTTCCACATAGTTCCTATTTTTTTATTCGTGCATATTGTTCTCAAAGTTCTCGTTTAGGTTCATGAACATTCAATTTGCTCGTATCTATATTCTGCATACTGCAGATTTCCCACCCATCTCGGGGAATCGCTCAATATTATACAGGTTTACTTTATTATTTATTGCAAATTAAATTAAATTAAATTATGAGGTAAGAAAATATTGAATTATATTAAATTATACTGGGTTATACAAAATAACTGTAAATATAATTTTACACGCACAGAAAACCAACAAGCGGGAAAACGTAATTAACTGTAGCATATGACAAAACATAGCCCTACAACATGTTGCGCCGCATGGAACGCTCCTGCCATCTGACGGTAAAACGTCGCATAAGATATCCCTATTGTAGGACCATCGGATCTGTGCCCCTTCAGCGCTGTCGTCGTTCTTGAAAAAGTTAACGCATGTACTCACCCCATTCCACCCGCTTTCCTCCCACCACGTCAAACGGCAAGTCACGAACCTTGCCGAATAGGGATGTTGCCAAACTTCCGTCGAACGGTGTCATAAATAACTGGTCCTCCATGCTAATAATAATAATAATTGCTACAATATAATTATTTCTTTCAATTAAAATACATCTTGTGTTTCCACATTTTTTAAACCTAAATCCCATGTCTCGAATCACTTTCCGTAGCGTTTCTCTCCAACCTTGGAAATTATTGCTTCTCTCGCAACCTTAAGAAATTTCTTCAATGTCGGAACTTCTTTCTGCACGGTATAAAATTCTTGTATCTTTCGTCTTAAAATGTACACCGGTTTATATCATCTACAAGAATTAAAGGTTCCCTTGGTCTGTTCTTCCCTGGTGATCCTAGCTTTTCATCTCCTGCACAGACTCCCTCTCTCCTGATTTTCTTTATTAGGCGCTATGATCTGCCTATATAATTACATAACATATTGTATTTGTATTAGTTAAGTAAGTAATTTTAATACGTAATAAATTGAAATAAAATAAGCCTCACCTGTGATCGCAGCTGCTATTTTCGTTGCCTTATTTATAGGAAACAGATATTGAACTGTTTGTTTCTCTTCATCGCAAAATGCTATTGCGTACTTGCTTAATAATATTTCTTTCGCCACTCCTTGCTACAGTATTCATGTTGAGTTGACAACACTGGACTGCAAGTGCAAATAAACTGTCCTGCAAGAAGGCTCAAAATTGTGAATAGTGGGAGAGAGAAAGGGAGAGAGATAGAAAAGAGAGAGATAGGAATGCAGGGAGAGAAATGAATTACCGAGGCTGAGAAGGAATTAGGGTTCAGTTCGCATATCTTACGGGGGCACAGATCCGATGGTCCGACTATAATTACAGAGTGGGAATCTTGCTCAGAGTCTGCACTCGAACGTGTGTTAGAATCTACGTAAAGATTAATTTTTTGGTCCTACAGAATTTATACACCACGGCATGGTGCGTCCTCAGGTTACGGATCGAGGAGACGGCCTCCAGATATGGAGGGTAGCTGCGAATATATTGAATAAGCAGTCGTGGACAGCCGATAGGGGTGGTCCTCCAGCTTGGGGGTTGGGCGAAGGGCTAACAACCCATCACCGTAAAAAACAGCTTGTTACGAATCCTTCAAATAAGCCTCGGAATGGGACTGATTCTCTGGCACGACCACAGCAAAGGAATAAGGTCTCATCCAGTCTGCTGTCAAAAAATCTGAAAGTTAGAATTTATAAAACAGTTATATTACCGGTTGTTATTTATGGTTGTGAAACTTAGACTCTCACTTTGAGAGAGGAACAGAGATTAAGGATATTTGAGAATAAGATGCTCAGGAAAATATTTGGGGCTAAGAGGGATGAAGTTACAGGAGAATGGAGAAAGTTACACAACGCAGAGCTGCACGCATTAATTCTTCACCTGACATAATTAGGAACACTAAATCCAGACGCTTGAGATGGGCAGGGCATGTAGCACGTATGGGCGAATCCAGAAATGC
This sequence comes from Periplaneta americana, assembly GCF_040183065.1. Taxonomy (NCBI): domain Eukaryota; kingdom Metazoa; phylum Arthropoda; class Insecta; order Blattodea; family Blattidae; genus Periplaneta; species Periplaneta americana. The sequence continues at coordinate 17,670,944 of NC_091119.1, forward strand.
ATATAGAGTGTTAGTTGGGAGGCCGGCGGGAAAAAGACCTTTGGGGAGGCCGAGACGTAGATGGGAAGATAATATTAAAATGGATTTGAGGGAGGTGGGATATGATGATAGAGACTGGATTAATCTTGCACAGGATGGGGACCGATGGCGGGCTTATGTGAGGGCGGCAATGAACCTGCGGGTTCTTTAAAAGCCAGCAAGTAAGTAAGTAAGTATTCTACTCTTCATGTCATTATGCGGAAATCTGTGGTCTCTGCCTATCCCTCTCCACCGCTGACCATGACTACTCACGCGCAAGTAAACAAACCCGTACCTATAGTAAATGAACAGCAAACCTGTTTCATTGGGCAACAAGTTTCGCTCCCTGTTCATCATATAGTTTACGTAGTTCGCTATGGTGCACCAAGGGCAATGCCTTCATGACGGCTGAAAGAACTACAAGCTTGGGCGCATCGCCGACTATATGGGGACGCTTGAGTGAATGACGCAAGTCAAATATATGTCATTACTTAAAAAATACATCTATACTAATAATAAATCTGTAGCCGAAATTTTTCTGGTAATTTTCGATTTTCCAAAAATAATTGGTCCTAACATATATAATTAACCACCCTGAAACCGAAAATCGCTTTTTTTTTAATTTTTGTTTGTATGTATGTATGTATGTCTGTCTGTCTGTCTGTATATTTGTTACCTTTTCACGCGATAATGGCTGAATGGATTTCGATGAAAATTGGAATATAAATTAAGTTCGTCGTAACTTAGATTATAGGCTATATGACATTCAAGATACATTATTTAAAAGGAGGGTTATAAGGGAGCCTGAATTAAATAAATCGGAATATCTCGCTTATTATTGATTTTTATGAAAAATGTTACATAACAAACATTTCTTTAAAACTCATTTCCGATAAGTTTTATTCTTTGAAAAATTTTGATTGGACTCATATTGAATGAGATAAATGAGTTTTAAAATTAAAATAACTGCCATCTAAGGCGGTGTAATGAAATAAACAAATGACTTCGTCTATAAGGGGCCTTGGTCAACAATAATCGAAAGCTATGAATCATAGCCTACAGAAAATGTTTGTGTTTGTATGAGCAATATCGGAAGCTAAATTAACCGATTTGTATAATTAATTATTATTTCACCATTGGAAAGTGTAGTTTCTCTGTATGGACATAATGCTATAATGTTATTACAGTAACTTCTGAGTGAATTGAGGACAGGTAAGATTAAAATAGCTTCTTATGCACAGAAAACTTGATAGGCTATTCTGTGTATTTGTTTCCTGTATTTCTTAAAATAATGTTTATCTCAGAGAATTAACGAACAACGAGAGTGTATTGATTTAGTATGCAGTAATAATATGTTAGTTTAGCATTTCATTATTTTATAATCCAAATTTTAACTATAATCAATTGAATCGAGTTAAAATGCATAAAATACATATCCATTAAATGCAATGCAAAAAATTTGAGTAATGAGCCAAGCAGATTATTTTGCCCTGTTGTAAAATAAAATTTGTTCCTCCTGAGATTCAAGAGCCCCCATAACAAATTGAAAACTTTCTTATCGGTGTACATCCGTTATCAACACATTTTTTATATAATGTAATATAATGTAATGTAATGTAATATAATGTAATATAATATAATATAATATAATATTAATATTAATATTAATGTTAATAATATTAATATTAATGTTAATAATATTAATATTAATATTAATAATATTAATATTAATATTAATAATATTAATATTAATATTAATAATATTAATAATTATTATTATAATATAATTTAAGTTATTTAAGTTATTTGAAGGGTTCAGAACCATAGTGGGCCAAGCGCCATTTACTGAATACGTAGAAAACAAGAGTTAAAATTAAGTTATTACCATAATTCAATGAAAACATATTATAACAAGCAAAATAAAGTATACACATTAAATGTAAATGATGTCAATGTTCATTGAACTATGGATGCATGTAATAAAAATTAAAAAACATGTTAAAGGAATTGTCATTGCACCAAATGAGTGCTCTCTGGACCAAAATGATTCCATTTTAATTATTTAAATATAATTTAAGTTAAGTAACATATTAAACGATTTATCCTCCTTCTATCAAACACGAATGTTCCCTGGATCAAACGTCCTATTTTAATTATGTAATTACTTTATATTTATTTCTAACGGGTGCAGCGGAGCGCACGGGTACGGCTAGTAGATCAATAAGCGGATGGATGTGTAACTGGATAAGTGGATGGGTTGATATATGTGGAATTACATAAGTAGACGTATACTGTATGTGAATTATGGACAGAAAAACAGATAAGAAAGCATCAGATTTTCATATATGCAACAGTTACGGTGCAGTATTGGTACTGCGAGAAAGTCATGGACTAGGGTTCCAATCTCTGTTAGATACTTTGCCGCTCTCACAAGCAAACCTTCACATGGGGGAGATAAAAAGTAATTTTTTTCTTCCACGAGTTCATAATGTCAAAACAAGTGCTTGTACAAATTTTGGCTACTCGAACGCAATTACAAGGGCCGTAAAAAATAAGTTTCCCTGGGGCCGTGTACAGAAAGAAAACACAATTTCATTGAAAAAATTTTGGAACAGATAGAACTGTTGAGCTATTTTTCAACATATTCCCAACTCGAATTGAGACAAACTGTGCGATCGACAGGGAGGTGCGGACGGCTGTCACAGACTGGTTCCCATCCCAGGCGACAGTCTTCTACGTCGCAGGGCTACTAAAATTGATCCCGCGGTATGACAAATGTCTCAATTCCAAAAATATATCAAGTATCTGTTCCAATAAATCCTTCAATGAAATTGTGTTTTCTTTCTGTAAACGGTCCTAGGGAAATTATTTTTTACAGCCGTCGCAATTGCGCTCTGTCCCCATGAGAATGTTTGTTTGTCAGTTTGCTATAATGCGGTGTTTTGTGTGAAGATCGAGGTATTGTATTGACTCTTCATGAATATGTCCTTGTATTTGTCTAATGTCTGCTTAAATTGACAGTTAAGTTTTCAAACCTCATTTCTGATTAAAATTCTTCTTCAACATGGCGGGCAGTGAAAACGGGGGTGCCCCAGGGATCCGTATTAGGACCTCTTCTATTTGCAGTCTACATAATGTCATATCTGATTCTCTGAAACACAGTAAATACATGCTCTATGCTGATGATGCCGTTATATATGCACATACGCGACCTGAAACTCTAAATGACACAATAGACCAATTGAACAGTGACTTGAACTCAATATCAGCTGGTCTACAAAATTAGACTTAACTTTAAATCCAAATAAGTCGCAGGCAATTCTAATCGGGCAACAACGACTCTTACATATTTCAAAAACCGCTATTATAAATTCTATAAAATTGAATGAAACTATAATCCCATTCAGTCCCTCTGTTAAATATCTAGGTGTGTACATGGACGAGCGCCTCAAGTGGAATGTCCAAGTAACACACACATGCAAGACCGTCTTCTCCATCCTTCATTCATTAAATCGCCTGAAAAATTTTCTACCCTTTCAATTAAAAAGGATTCTCATACAAACATTGGTGCTGCCACATTTTGACTATTGCGACATTCTACTAACAGATTTAAATTCTAACTTAACCCAAAGATTGCAGCGCGTTCATAATGCCTGCATACATTTCATTTGCAACATCCTCAAATACGACCACATCACACCTTCCCTTGAAACGCTCCAATGGGTAAGGACCGAAGATATATCCATTCACTAATTTTCCTATATCGCATCATCAATACTTCTTCGCCTAACTATCTCTCGGTGCGTTTTAATTTCTTGTCCTCTTATCACAGCCTGGGTACTCGTTCTAAAAATGACCCTTTATTATCTATGCCTTGCCATAAAACAGCTCACTATTCTTCGTCTTTCACAGTATCAGCAATTCGTTTCTGGAACTCCCTACCCAGCTCCGTCAGGAACTGTCGAACGATATTGCAATATAAAAGTGAATTGATTAAACACGTGACCAGTATTCAGGTTTAATTCCCCTTTGTGTGCATATGGTATATATGTAATTTTCCTCAGTGTTGTATAGTTATAAGAATTTGTTATTCTTGTAATTTGTAATATTGGCTCACTTACCGCTTGCATATTCATTGAATGTAACTTCTAGCCTTATATTATTTTGTAATTATTATTTAGTATGTTCGCATTATTTTACTCGACCTGTGCTTGTATAAGTATATAAATTTTTATTAGTATTCTTTAAATATTAGTCTGTAAAATTGTATCAGCTTCTTTTGTTTCTGGCTAAGTGGAAAGAAAGCCTGATGGCCTTAACTTCGCCAGAATAAATAAATAGATATTATTATATTATTATTATTATTATTATTATTATTATTATTATATTGGAGAAAAATGGGAGTATGAGGGTACAGTACATCAGTTATTCATAGATTTCAAAAAGGCGTATGACTCGGTTAAGAGAGAAGTTTTATATAATATTCTTATTGAATTTGGTATTCCCAGGAAACTAGTTCCATTAATTAAAATGTGTCTTAGTGAAACGTACAGCAGAGTCCGTATACGCCAGTTTCTACCTGATGCTTTTCCAATTCACTGCGAGCTAAAGCAGGGAGATGCACTATCATCTTTACTTTTTAACTTTGCTCTAGAATATGCCATTAGGAAAGTTCAGGATAACACAGAGGGTTTGGAATTGAACGGGTTACATCAGCTCCTTGTCTATTCGGATGACGTGAATATGTTAGGAGAAAATCCACAGACGATTAGGGAAAACGCGGAAATTCTACTTGAAGCAAGTAAAGAGATAGGGTTGGAAGTAAATCCCGAAAAGACTAAGTATATGATTATGTCTCGTGATCAGAATATTGTACGAAATGGAACTATAAAAGTTGGAGATTTATCCTTCGAAGAGGTGGAAATATTTAAATATCTTGGAGCGACAGTAACAAATATAAATGACACTCGGGAGGAAATTAAACGCAGAATAAATATGGGAAATGACAGTTATTATTCGGTTGAGAAGCTTTTGTTATCTAGTCTGCTGTCAAAAAATCTGAAAGTTAGAATTTATAAAACAGTTATATTGCCGGTTGTTCTGTATGGCTGTGAAACTTGGACTCTCACCTTGAGAGAGGAACAGAGATTAAGGGTTTTTGAGAATAAGATTCTTAGGAAAATATTTGGGACTAAGAGGGATGAAGTTACAGGAGAATGGAGAAAGTTACAGAACGCAGAGCTGCAAGCATTGTACCCTTCACCTGACATAATTAGGAACATTAAATCCAAACGTTTGAGATGGGCAGGGCATGTGGCACGTATGGGCGAATCCAGAAATGCATATAGAGTATTAGTTGGGAGGCCAGAGGGGAAAAGACCTTTGGGGAGGCCGAGACGTAGGTGGGAAGATAATATTAAAATAGATTTGAGGGAGGTGGGATATTATGGTAGAGACTGGATTAATCTTGTTCAGGATAGGGACCAATGGCGGGCTTATGTGAGGGCGGCAATGAACCTCCGGGTTCCTTAAAAGTCTGTAAGTAAGTAAGTATTATTATTATTATTATAAATATTCATCTACAAATTACAGTAATTAAAACTTCATGGGTGTCGTGAAAAAGGAAGTTGAAAGTTAACGAAATATTGTGCCTCGAATGGCGAAGGCTGCAGTCGGAAATTGCACTTAAGCAGCGATCAAGGAGTGCACACACAACCGACAGCGAGAAGCCCGCCGAGTTCTTTTATTGGCCACCGCGGCGCCCGACGCTCTTCTCTTGTTTCGCCCTGCTTTATTGCATTGCGTTGTTTCGTCACTGATCCGGGCGGGCTGGCGGAAGTAAGGGTCGGTGTCACGTCAGGAACTGTGATTGGAATTCCTCCGGTCTGTGAGAAATCGACCGCAGAATTGAACGTGGAACCAATGTAAAGTCTCCGGACTCCTTTTCCCCCTTTTTTAGGCCAGACCCTCTAAACTGATTCGGATTCTTGATTATCTCTAGTACTACTTCAAGTGGCCCAAGAGATGGGAGATTAACTTTGAATTCGAACGGTTCAGGTTCGGCTCCTAGATGCAGATTAGCCTGGTCTTGTTTCTATTCTGTCTAATTTTGGAGAATGTACTGTAAAGAAGTCGGCTGGCCATATGGCTGGAGAAAAACTGGTACAAGACATAGACTATCATCATTAGGGACTGACTTTATAGGTTTTTACCGATTTTTTTCTTACTTCTAAACTAATAATTCCTTAGATCAGCGTTTCTCAAACTATGGTCCGCGGACCACCTCTGGTCCTCGAGGTCTGCCCTTGTGGTCCTTCAAAAAAGACAGAAGGAAAAATAAAATTCAAACTAATTGCGTATCACACTATAGCTTAAAATCTCAGAGTTTGGAAATGACATATGGCAAACGAATTTCACTTTTTCTCTCAGTACTGACATTTTATGAAATTTATTACCCTACCCGTCTATCGACTTCCCAGTCTACTCTCAGCAACAAAAGAGGGATTTAAAGCACTGTACAAGTGGTGTTTCTCGCCATCTTTTCCCTGCTCATCTGGCGCCGCGCCTGTAACTCAGCCAGGGACCACCCGAATTCATAACAGAGGACCAAAGTACCGAACCTTAATTCAATTTTAAAATATAAGTATACTGGTATTAAAATATAGTACTACAAAAATGATAAATTTGCTTTCGAAGGGAACAAGAGTAAGGTAGTCCACGGAGCTGTTCTGACTTCAAAAAGTGGTCCCCACTTCGAAAAAGTTTGAGAAACGCTGCCTTAGATAATTTTCCGAATCATAGTCGTAAGAGTCATACATGTAAATTATGTTGAACCTAAAAAAAAACCTAAATTGGATCTTAAGAACTAAGAAAACCTAATTCATAATTAATACGTGTTTTTCTATATTTACTGCATTTTATATAAATTTATTTAGAAATTTCAATTCAACTTATAATTTTTATCTTCTTCTGTACTGGAGAAAGCGACCCAATCTGCAGTCTTTATCCTTTCTGTCTTTTGTTGCTTTGGATAAAATGATTAACAGAGAATTCCGTCTTTCTTTATATAGCGGACCGTCCTTCAGAGACTTCAATTTCTCAAGGGCAATGATTGGAACTTCCACTATTCGCAGATATGACATGCCAGTAGAAGAATAAGAAGTGACTGAACTTTCTCTAGAGGTGAATGACCTGCGAAAAAGTCGCGTTGATGAAATTCGTGTAGTTTTCTGTCATGCTGAAACAAATGAAATCACCCTTATTACGACAATTTTATTACAATGTTTGCGGTACCTTTCACAGTTTGAACAAAATACCTGAAAAAAACCTATTTCACCTATTCCAGTAACCTGTCCAGACAAGATACATAAATAAATAAATAAATAAATAAATAAATAAATAAATAAATAAATAAATAAATAAAGTAACAAACAGACGGATAAATAAATAAATAAACAAACAGAGAAATAAATGAATAAACAGACAAATAAATAAACAGATAAACAAATAAATAAACAGATAATTAAATAAACAAACAGACAAATAAATAAACAGATAAATAAATAAACAAACAGACGGATAAATAAACAGATAAATAAATAAACAAACAGACGGATAAATAAATAAATAAATAAACAGGTAAATAAATAAATGAATAAACAGATAAATAAATAAATTAATTAACAAACAGACGGATAAATAAATAAATAAATAAACAGCAAAATAAATAAACAGATAAATAAATAAATAAATTAACAAACAGACGGATAAATAAATAAATAAACAAACAAACAGATACATAAATAAACAGATAAATAAATAAATAAACAGACATAAATAAATTAATTAATTAATTAACAAACAGACGGATAAATAAATCAATAAACAGATAAATAAATATACAGATAAATAAATAAACAGACAAATGAATAAACAGATAAATAAATAAATAAGCAGACAAATAAATAAACAGGTAAATAAACAAACAGGTAAATAAATAAACAGACAAATAAATAAACAGATAAGTAAATAAACTGATAGATAAATAAATAAATAAATAAAGAGACAAATAAATAAAAGATAAATAAATAAATAAATAAACAGACAAATAAATAAACAGACAAATAAACAAACAGATAGATAAATAAATAATGAGAAAAATAAATAAACAGATAAATAAATAAACAGATAAATAAATTAACAGACGGGTAAATAAATAAATAAATAAACAAACAGATAGATAAATAAATAAACAGACAAATAAATATGCAGATAAATAAACAGACAAATAAATAAGCAGATAAATAATTAAACAGATAAATAAATAAATAAACAGATAGATAGATAAATAAACAGACAAATAAATAAGCAGATAAATAAACAGACAAATAAATAAGCAGATAAATAATTAAACAGATGAATAAATAAATAAATAGACAGACAAGTAAATAAACAGATAATTAAACAAACAGATAAATAAATAAACAGACAAATAAATAAACAGATAAATAAATAAATTAATTAATTAACAAACGGACGGATAAATAAATAAACAAACATATAAATAAATAAACAGACAAATATATAAACATATAAATAAATAAACTGATAACTAAATAAATAAACAGACAAATAAATAAGCAGATAAATAATTAAACAGATGAATAAATAAATAAATAGATGAATAAATAAATAAATAAATAGACAGAGAAGTAAATAAACAGATAATTAAACAAACAGATAAATAAATAAATAGACCGCTATACTGGAGAATTCCCACGGTATCATTGAACCGTGCCGTTACGTTTAGCGCCAAATTTTACTAAATACACAATCTCGCCAACATAAGAACACGATGTTGGTGTGTGGCGTCATTAGAGAGAGAAATTTGTTTATTTTCTTTCTGTGCCTCCTTCGTTCTGAACATTACTGAGAGATAGCACCACTGTTAGCTACAAGGTATATTTGCGCAAATATATTGCAAGTAGATTACGTGACTTAAGCACAGGAACGCCATTTCGTAATTTCATTTAAGAAACAAGCCAAACGAATTATCTTTGCATCAAAAACGGATGCTCCCTGGACCAAATTATCGTATTTTATAATTGTTTGAAACTTATTACATGACTTAGATGAGAGTTTCGAGACAAAACAGTTTTGCTATATTTGTTTTTTTTATTAAATGTTAAGCACCACTGTTAGGTACAAGGTGTATTTGCGCAAATATTGCGGGTAAATTATGACGAGTGGCTTAGATGAGAGGCTCGCGACAGAAACAGTTTTGCTGTAGCGCATGCGCGGACCTCTCATGCAGTGGAAGCGTGATCCTTGAAATTATTTTCGCGTGTACATTGAAGATTAAATGATTGAGATCCCTTCTTGTTCCGGTTACAGACCTTGGATATACGAAGGTTAGGTTTGGTTAGTTTAGGTTTTTATTAGCCAAGTCCGCGCATGCGCAGACAGGCAATATCCTGTCGCGAGCCGCATGTGATAAGTGATATGAGGTCGAGGAATGGGAGAAGGTTAGGTTAGGTTGGGTTAGGTTAAGTTTGGTTGGGTTGCGTAAGGTTAGGTTAGGATAGGTTAGGTTGGGTTAGGATAGGATAGGTTAGGTTAGGTTGGGTTAGGTTAGGATAGGTTAGGTTGGGTTAGGATAGGTTAGGTTAGGATAGATTAGGTTAGGATAGGATAGGTTAGGATAGGATAGGTTAGGATAGATTAGGATAGGTTAGGTTAGGATAGGTTAGGTTAGGATAGGTTAGGTTGGGTTAGAATAGGATAGGTTAGGTTGGGTTAGGTTAGGATAGGTTAGGTTGGGTTAGGATAGGTTAGGTTAGGATAGATTAGGTTAGGATAGATTAGGTTAGGATAGGATAGGTTAGGATAGGTTAGGATAGGATAGGTTGGGTTAGATTAGGATAGGTTAGGTTAGGATAGGTTAGGTTAGGATAGGTTAGGTTGGGTTAGGTTAGGTTAGGATAGGTTAGGTTAGGATAGGATAGGTTAGGATAGGTTGGGATAGGATAGGTTGGGTTAGGTTAGGTTAGGCTAGGTTAGGATAGGTTAGGTTGGGTTAGGTTAGTTTAGGATAGATTAGGTTGGGTTAGGATAGGTTAGGTTAGGATATGTTAGGATAGTTTAGGATAGTTTAGGTTAGGGTAGGTTAGGTTAGGATAGGTTAGGATAGGATAGGTTGGGTTAGGTTAGGATAGGTTAGGTTGGGTTAGGTTAGTTTAGGATAGATTAGGCTGGGTTAGGATAGGTTAGGTTAGGATAGGTTAGGATAGTTTAGGTTAGGGTAGGTTAGGTTGAGTTAGGTTAGGATAGGTTAGGTTAGGGATGGGGAAGTGACAGAAGATTTTAACATGAAGTTTATTTACACATTATGTAATATAAATATTGTTTTCATGTATTTGACGAACCTTTTTTATTTCAACATAAAATTTGATTTCAATTGTTCATGTAGTAGTTAAAATTATAGAAAATTTTACTTATTTGGAAAAATAGAACTTTAAACAAACTTTTCATTAAACAATGTATTGTTAGTGTTATAATTCTGTAACTTGCCGATGTAAGGTAAAACTGGATTGATTTCATGAAAAATTACAGTATAATAATGTTACAGGAGACCGAAGAATGTGACAAGGTTAGAGTGGGTTTGATGAGAGAATAGATTCGTGACAGGAGACCGAGGACTACTATGAGGTTAGAATGGGTTTCTTGAGGGATAGCTAAGTGACAGAAAACCGAGGGCTGTACAGTAATTTTAAGATAAAGACGTAATTAGGAGGGATTTCACAGGAGCGTGGTTGCAATATCAGTTTTTATTTCTAGTCCCACTGGATACAGGATGCTAGATGGATGAATTTTAGCATTCGGCTTTCTTCTTTTGCACTGCATTCCTTGTTGAATATGTAAGTTGCTAGGTAGCCTGTAAATTCACTTTTGCGCCGGTGGTATTGGGGGAGCGAAGCTTTTACATGGCGCCAAGTTGACTCAATCGTATTTGTGTGTGCACCAGATAATTTGTTCACAAATTGTACGGAGTGGTTGACTGTTAGATGATTAAAACCATGTTCACTTATGTTGTTATATGATTTCCAACAGTCTGAGATGATAGTTGTTCCTGGTTTTACCCACTTTTTTATTAGTTTTAGGAGTGTTTGTTCACTACGGTCCTCTATTGGCACTAAAAAACACAGTCCGGTACCACGTTCGACACCTCCAAAGACCCACTGTCCCTGTACATAACGACCTTTGTAGTATTTTTGTTTACCAAATTTACTCTCATCTATTTCGATGACTTTCCCTGGACCGCCAATTTGGGTGGAAGACATTTCTACATAGAAAATTAACACAGATCTTACAAGGGATCTCCACTTACTGAGAGTATGGTCATCAAAATTGTATTCTTGTTTTATGTTATTCACGGGCGTATTATTGAGGATTTCATATAGCAGGAACATGATTTCTTCATATGTTAAGTTGCTGTTGTTGAACAATGACTCGTATCTTGTAGTCAACTGCGTATTGCAATTCTTTTTGTTACATCGCCATTTATCGCATTTCGTGTTGAGTTTCATTTGGATTCCACATTTTTTGCATTTGGCAGAAGTTTTCATAAGACCCACTTCCTGAAGAAATTTGACACTCATTTGAATATCAGTGAATAATATTACGAAAAATTTTCTGTTGGGTTTACCTTCATTGCCTATTGTTGATCTGTTGTAAGATCCGACGCAAGAATTGTACCTTTCTGTCATTTCCTTCTGGAAACGTTTTACAATGTCTTCTAAAGTGTCCATTTTATCTCGAACTAAAATATCTGTCGAATTTTCTTTTGTTTTATTACGGCCGAATGTGTTTATCTCTTTCGTATCGATGTTTTGTATTCGGTCATGGCCTTTATTACAGTTTTTGTTTCGTAATATTGATAAACAATAATAGGCCTATAATGAAAGCGGTGAATAATTTCATGGACCCTAAATTTTTTTTCGTAAAAGGCAGGCTATTTTTCTCTACGCCAGAAATAAAACGGCAACGCGGTCATAATTACGTACTTAACGCTTTGGGGACCATTAACCGCAAATTTACTTTCCGTCATTTGAATGATATTCCACCAAACACGCCTTTTTTCATATTCATTTCCTTGTGATAGCCCACTTTAAGATCTTACTACATCTGCATTTCTTTTAATGCGTTCAAAACACCGCCGTTGTACTACATAAAACCTTGCTCTTGACTAATGCAGTGAATTATTTAAGAATATAGTCGCGAATTTTACTACCACCATTTCGATTGTGTTTTGTTTGGCACGGCTCGGTACGGCCTGGTGACTAGTGGCCGGCGAGTAACGTCCACTATCGATGTTCGTCTGCCGTGGGTATTATCCAGTTGTTATCCAGATAAATAAATGAACAGATAAATAAATAAACAGACAAATAAATAGACAAATAAATAAACAGATAAATAAATAAACAGATAAATAAATAAACAGATAAATAAATACAGACAAATAAATAAACAGATAAATAAATAAACAGATAAATAAATAAACAGATAAATAAATTAATTAATTAACAAACAGACGGATAAATAAATAAACAAACATATAAATAAATAAACAGATAACTAAATAAATAAACAGACAAATAAACAAATAAATAAGGAAGGCAGGAAGGAGATTATAACGGAAGGAATGAGTGAATGAATGAATGAATGAATGAATGAATGAATGAATGAATGAATGGAGAAAGAAATGAATAAAGAAATAAATCAATAAATAACGGATTAAATGAAGAAAGAAAAAAAGTAAAAAGGAAAAAAAGTATTACCTTACTCTCATCAATAATATCCTTAACATTTGTTTCGTTTTCAAGGCGTTGAATAATTTTTACTTTGTAAAAAAAAACTCAGACTTGAACGTGTTTGTGACATGATGCCTTACCGGTATGCGGGGGCTTGGATTCTCGTCACAACAGACCACGTTGTACTGTTTTCTGCTTTCTTTAGACTGAAATGCATTCTACTACATCGACGGGGTAATGTATTAAATCATTAAATGGGCTATTAAAATGATGATGATGATGATGATGATGATCCGCGACGCTACAGATCTTTAATACTTACTTTATAATATGGTGATTATTTTAATCGCGATATAACGTATACAGTAAGGAAACATGCGTCATTGTGTTACATACTTTTATTTTATTTTTTTTCAGATTTTTTTTTTTTTTTTTTCAATTTTTACAAGAAGGCGGACGGATCACTTAAACACATACATTTTGTACTTTTCATATCTATTCGAATTTCCTAATTCAAATTATTGCTGTTTGAAAGAACTCAATAAACCTTAAATTACTTCTCGTGTCGTTAAAACAAGACCTTTAATAGCCCCTAACGTCCTTCAATTATCACGGAACAATTAGACAAGCATTTCAGAATGGTTCAAAAAAATTCTCTTCACATTTTTGTTCTGTAAAGGCGTAAAAGTTCTCGCGTCTGAAAGAAAATTCCAAGCATTTGTGGTAACATTTTGTCCCTTTGACTGGCGGGCGTTTCAGATGCAGCGGATCGTGGAATTCCCACGGAAATTCGAGCAGGTATTTTCACATCCACTTTCGCCGAGCATATTGATCTACTCTGTCTTCAGAAACTGCGACCTATTTTCTCTTGAACATCACATAGACAAGTGACCTCGAGCTGGAAAGTATTTCACTTGTCCACCATTTCATTGCATTTCATTTTCACCATAGACTGTCGAGTTCCCACGTTAAGACTGACATTAGAATTGAGTTGTTCAGATCAGCCTTCCCGATCGTTTTAAAAGATCTGGGTAAGTTTAACTCAAGCTAGGATTCACGCTTACTGAACAAATACAGTGTGTACACAGAAAAATTCCGTGAATATAAACTGCTACAATTTTGTAACTACGCGTATTACGAAATTAATATCGGTGCCATTAGAAAGAACGGCTCAAAGAATTTCAGGGGATGTGTAATTGTAATTATTTGCGGAAAACAATAGATGACACCATAAAAAAAAAGATGCTATTTTCGCTCTTTCGCTTGTCATTGTGGCATTTTTGGATAGAAGCAAATTGTGTTAAATGGTGTGAACTTTACATTTCAACTCAGTGTGAATTCTGCAGCATTTAGAGAGTTATGGCGAAGCCACAGGAACGCAGTTGGTGTCTATTGGAATACCATAGCACTCGGAGTGTAATGACTTCAGACGGGAGTTTCAACATGTGGCACCTACTGACAAGACGAGTCTGAGGTGGCACATAGATCGTATAATGTAAATAATGTATGTGTATAAACTTGTAATTGGAAAATTAAATACACATGAAGAAGATTTCAGGATTCAGTTTGTGAAGAACTCTAAAACGTATTTTTCTCAGAAGTAATATTTTTCACTTAATGTATTTTGCTTGTAAACGGATGATGTATTCAAATAAGAAGATGAGCTTTCGTTACACAGAAATATGGTGATAATATATTTCTTTTGCAGATGATACTGTACTAACATTTAATGGGGAAAATTGGGATAACACTTATTTAAATACTAGCAATGGAATTAAAATAGTGAAAAATTGGCTTGACTCTAATCTCCTGTCCTTAAATACTAATAAAACTACCTATATTCCATTTTCTTTAACAACGAAAGGTTTGCCTCCACCTATGAATAATTATCACTTAGTAATACATAATATTTCAGGTAATAAATTAACAAATAATTATTGTAATTGCCCACATCTAACACCTTCCACACAAGTCAAATATTTAGGAATTATTATAGATCAGCATTTACGTTTGGCTAAACAAATTGATTTCATGTGTACAAGTATAAGAAAGACAATTTATAAATTCATAATACTTCGAAATTTTATCACTAAGGAGGCATTGAGAATAATATTTTTAGCTTTAGTACAATCATTAATACAATATGGTATAATAAATTGGGGTGGAGTAGCATCATCTGTACTTAATCCATCAATTTTATTACAGATAAGATTAATAAAAGTTTGTCTGACCAAAAATATGGATTACCCAACAAATTTAATTTATACAGATTTTAAAGTATTAATTATTGAAGAAATTTATAAATATAGTTTGCTAACTTACTACCATAGAAATCAAATAAAACATAAATCTAACCGACATGAATATCGTACTCGAAGACAAAAGTTTACTTTCCCATTACTTGAGCCTAAATGTCATACAAGTGCAGCTCTTAAACATCGTGCTAGATTCGGTCCAAGACTTTATAATAAAATTACAAACCATTTTCCAAATTTGAAATATTTTAAAATTGAAGCTTTTAAAAAAGAAATTTATAAAATTATCCATAATATATAATATTAACAAATGTGTGTATTTTTTTACCTTTTATTTCTGTCGACTATATTCATGTTTTTATTAAATATCTTCTATCTGATTGTCAATTTATATTAAATATGTTTTTTCTCTCTTTTTCTCTTTCTTATTTTTTATGCTCTTGTGTATTATTTATTGGTTTGAATTAAGTTACTTACTGTATTTAGTAAACTGTCCTTGTAAATTTTATGTTATATTATTGACTAAGACCACACCGTACACGAGCCTGGCTCTTACGGTAGTGCCTAGAAACATTTTTGTTTTATACTTTTAATTTGTACTCACTAGCTAGCTAGTTAAATAAATTTACACGTTGTAAGGCTTAGTATATCGAGGACATCAAAACAGAAGGGCGTATCAGCAAATTTTGAGTCACTGAAATATTTTAATGGAACCTATTTATGTTTGAATTACGAAGGACATCAGAAAGAATCAAAGTACCCTGTTGTGTAGACAAGGGAAGTAAATATAATTCCACCTTGTAATGTAAAATTTCAGTTTTGTTGATAAGCTCGTCTTGCATAATGCCTTCGTTATGTAATTATTTTTTTACATTTTTGTTTTAATTACGGTTTATTTAACGACTCTCGCAACTGCAGAGGTTATATCAGCGTCGCCAGTGTGCTGTAATTTTGTCATGCAGGAGTTCTTTTACATGCCAGTAAATCTACTGACATGAGCCTGTCGCATTTAAACATACTTACATGCCAGCGACCTGGACCGCAACCTCGAGCACAGAAGACCAGCGCTGTATCGACTACGCTACCGATGCCAACTTTTTACAAATTTAGATACGTATATTTGAGGAGTGTCGAACCAAAACCCTCAAAGTCCATTTCACATTCTTACAAATTTCCCTTCTCTTTGTGGTGACGAATCAATCTGTTTTATTGGCTTCCTTTAAATATTGCTCCCTTCTTGTCTAGATGAACCTTAAATTACGTCTCAACATACACAGTCTGGTTCAAAAGCAATAATTAATTAAATATTGCTTTCTTCTGAAAAGTATATACGTGTGGGCTAAGTGCATTTTGATTCATTGCTCCTCATTTATTCATATAGCGTATATTGTAATAATTTCTAATATTTTATGTGCAGAAATTTGATTCGATTAAATATAACCTTTCGTTCTGCAAAGAAATTGTTCAATTTTACATTTGTATAGATATAATTTCTGTACATTTAGAAGACAAAACTAAATTTTTAAAATAATTTATTATCATAATACACTACTCTCTTAAGTTTACTGAGCATATTGAGAATTCATTCAATTGCTTTTCCAAAACACGCTATGAAATGTTTCATATAAAACAATTTTTATGTCGAAAGGAAGCAAAAACGAGTTAAATTGTATTAGGCCTATCGGTTTTTATTTTAATTATCACAAAGAATAACCCCCTGAAATTAATGACTAGGCTTCGTAATTCAGCTACCTATAAGCTGGAATGAAGTTGCCTGATTCGAAGTATATGTGACGTCACATCGCAGGTATAGGTATGTTCGTATACAAAATAGTTACGCACGCTCTGTCTTTCGCTATAACAAGTCAAAGCCGGGACGCAGTCATAGTGAGCAGTCTTATCGATCACTGCTCTTACTAGTCGTATTATTTAAATAACTACATCTTTGTGGCTGATTGAAGGTTCATTGCAGAGGTAAAATGCCTTGGGTAAGACGCTCAAGCGTGTAATATTGCGTAGTTGAGAATATTTGCACTAATATTTTCACTGTCAATATAGACAACATTACATATAAATTGTGTACAATAAACCTAAAAGTGACAAAAAAACAGTGCACTGCAATGATATCAAAAGGCACGAAATTGTGTTGAACATAATTAAGAAGAACCAGTACCATTAAAATCTGTAAATTATTAGGATATTAACTCGACGTTTAGCATGGATTTGTGTAGCCTACCATGATGTTCAGTGCCAACGTCCCAAATAATAAATTAAATAATCTACATTTCAGGGGATATCTAGGAAAATACATAGTACATTAGTGGGTTTTCAGTGATGGGCGAAGTATGCAATATTCTAATGAAACACGAAAAAATATCAGCTAATAGGAATATCTTGTACTACATCATGCATCAATAACGTTATGCGCAATTGGAAGAATTGTTTGCAATATAAAATAATTTCAAGTGACATCCGCATATGTTCAAGTTCCGTAACTTACGAATGCACGTTATTATTCACTGCAAAGGTCACGACGAAAATGAACACCACGGCTCAAGCATGTTTTTACTAGTATAGCTTCAGAATGTCGGGAGTTGACTGTACTCCACGACCTGTTTCTTTATATCCTTATCTGTTGCCTCACCTGTGTTCGGCATAATACAGGGACATCATTTTACTTTTACTAACATTTTTAATATTAACCTAGCTATACCTTTAGAGAACCGGAAACACAGATTGCTACCCCTTCCACGACTGTAGTTCGATGGTACTGGCGTAAAACACAAACAAATCACTCTACTAGATATAGGACGGAAGAAAAGTAGTTCATCCATTTACGTAAACTAGGAAATATCGCGATTTTGAGTTCGATAATTTTCATTAGGTTTCTGTTTAATTTTAATACAGTACTGTATTAAGAATAAGTGTTTTTATTCACGAACTGAGTTATCCATGCGAACGTATTCATTATGCAGTGTATATTATACTGTCTACAGCACATTAGCATACACTATAGAGAATGAAGTTAAATTGAAAATTAATCATAATATGGATATTTAAACACATTTTTGAAAATGGTGGCCGTTCATTTCGATACAGGCTTCAGTTATTTTGTGCATATTATCGCACTATATACTATTGCATCTAATTCCAATTGCCAGTTTCGTCCTTCGTACCAGTAACTCATGTTGAAATAATTCTGTACCTACTCTACAAAAGAGTACCTTACATACTGTAAATTCAATCTTCACTTCTGCCCGACCCGCACAGATAAAATTACTCAGACATGCTATCTACTGTCCGTCCAAGTGGTTATGCAGCAGGATCGTAGAAAGGGAGGAAATCACGTGACAGTTAATTACTTAACGAGGCCCTTCTATTTAAGTTATTTTAAACAGTTGTATAATATTACGTAAATGTCCAATTCCTAACAGAAATTAATGTTTTCAGAAAAGAGCTAAGACAGCCCAGCTACTAGCATTTACAGAGAGGCGAATAGAAGCAGGTGGGGGAAATCGGGATGCGACATAGGCAAACCGACAGTACCTGTGCGAAAATATGATTCAATATTGAAAGCTCTTTCGTCACTGGAAAGCGCGAACATATTTCTGGAACGTACTATACTCACTAACTCAGTGCTGTTTACTATACGCAGCCTTGGTTCTGTGTGTAGAGTACAATTGGAACTTCATTAGTAGAAGTATATTCAAAAACTCAGGTACAATAAAAATTGAAGTAAAAATAAAATGATGTCCCTGTACATATCCAGTGTGTCTTACACTTCAGTCTTTAGGTAGCTAGAATACGAAGCCTATTAATGACATTGCTTACGGTTCATCCTAAATATTTTGATTCTTATTTTGCGTACTTCAGAGTTAGCGATGCACATCATTTACTTGTCAGAACTTACAATGTTTTATAAAATCGGCTTAACGTATTAAGAGACCAACATTTGAAGACTTAGACCTAATGTCTCCCGAGTTAAAAAAAATCGCGTAAGATTTTAGTATCAATGTTAAGGAAAACCTTTAACAGAGACGAAACTTTTTTTTTTCTGTGAGGCACTCGTTTAAAATTAACTAAATGCTTGTCGTTCTCGGCAGCCTTCCTATTGTTCCTTTGAAAAAAAAACAGCAGCGTGTGTGCTCTCGTTGCTTTTAATTGGATAAATGAAGACTGTTTCTGCCTGGGCTACAAGCGTCGAGTTTAAAAGGATTTGAGGCAGAAACAAAAAGTTAGTTCGCAAGAAGTCGAGAGGATTCCTGAATTCTAGCAATTATGAAATGACAGCATTTCCTTACACTCAGCTTTAACATCTTTTGCTTTTAATTTAATTTACTTGCGCAAGAAAATAATTCTATGTAAATATAACTTTTTTAATTAGTGTTTTTATCATCCTAGTTATTCTTGACTCTGACGTGATAAAATGTAAGCTTACTGCAATAAGATATGTATTTATTTATGCTTTATCGAACTATTATCTGCTACAGACTTCATTCAACATAAAGGTTATGATTAATTTGTTGTGGTTATAGCTCTGACATAAATGAGAAATGATGCTTGAATCATGAATGCCAGTATACAGAAAAAATAATTGAATTACAAAATTCGCGGTGCGTAATTTCAGTGAACAGTAATACGGAGTACGTAGCTGCAATAAGGGCCCATAGCCCCATAGGCCCTTTCTCTGGAGAATGCATAAATCGATTCTCCATAGTTTCTTTGTTATATCTACAGGGACATCATTTTATTTTTACTTCAATTTTTATTGTACCTGAGTTTTTGAATGTACTTCACTCCCACCCCTTCTACTAATGAAGTTCCACACAGAGCCAAGGCCGCATATAGTAAACAGTACTGAGTTACTGAGTATAGTACGTTCCAGAAATATGTTCGCGTTTTCCAGTAACGAAAGAGCTTTCAATATTGAATCATATTTTCGCACAGGTACTGTCCGTTTGCCTACGTCGCATCCCGATTTCCCCCACCTGCTTCTGCTCACCCCTGTGTAAAAGCTGGGCTGTTTTAGCGCTTTTCTGAAAACATTAAATTCTGTTAGGAATTGGACGTTTACGTAATATTATACAACTGTTTAAAATAACTTAAATAAAAGGGCCTGGTTAAATAATGAATTGTCACGTGATTTCCCCCCTTTCTACTATACTGCGGCATAACCACTTGGACGGACAGTAGATAGCATGTCTGAGTAATTTTTATCTGTGCGGGTCGGGCAGAAGTGAAGATTGAATTTACAGTACGTAAGGTACTCTTTTATAGAGTAGGTACAGAATTATTTCAACATGAGTTACTAGTGCGAAGGACGAAACTGGCAATTGGAATTAGATGCAATAATTTATAGTGCGATAATATGCATAAAAGAACTGAAGCCTGCATCGAAATGAACGGCCACCATTTTCAAAAATGTGTTTAAATATCCATATTATGATTATTTTTCAATTTAACATCATTCTCTATCATGTACGCTGATGTGCTGTAGACAGTATAATATACACCGCATAATGAATACGTTCTCATGGATAACTCAGTTCATGAGTAAATACACTCATTGTTAATACTGTACTGCATTTTGATTAAACAAAAACCTAATGAAAACTATCGAACTCAAAATCGCGATATTTCCTAGTTTACGTAAATGGATGAATTACTTTTCTTCCCTCCTATACCTAGTAAAGTGATTTGTTTGTGTTTTACGCCAGTATCATCAAACTATAGTCGTGGAAGGGATTAGCAAATGGTGTTTGCGGTTCTCTAAAGGTATAGCCAGGCTAATATTAAAAATGTTAGTAAAAATAAAATGATGTCCCTGTACAAAGTTTCATTGAGAAATTTAAAAAAACAATGCTAGTAAATCTGTTTATTTTAATATATGTTATAGGCCCTTTATCTATAAAACATGTTAATACATGAAAAACTGCCCTCCAAGACTGAATATTCAATCAGCCATCCAGTATTTAAACCTTAGCTTCGCCATTGAAAATGTTAGCCTATGCATCATTCGTTATCTCATGAAACCAAATGGTTGCGTGCGCCGTAGCTTATAGTGAGAACCTTAAGTGAGCTTGCTTGCTACAAGTAGAAGCGTAGCGAAGGAGGACGACTCGCAGGCAAGCACCGCAACCTTAGACTTTATGCAATCTCCTTATGTTGGAATGATTGTTGAAGTTCTTTTAGAATCGCTCTTGAAGCGCATGATTTACTGCATGGTGCCATCCTATCGATTCAGCCACAGCATCCAGTTCTGATTGGAGACCTGATCCTCCGCCTGCCTGTGATGTTATTCTGCAGCCTCCTCAGACCAAAGACATCTATTCACAATTCATGAGACTGAATATGATTCATTTTCAACTAGAATAATATGCCGCCTTCTATTCCACGACTCACCAAGGCGCCATCTGTCCAAGGGAGCTACACTACCCCGGTCACCCGCAGTCCGCTTATTAAAGCCCTTGCGGCTTCGCTGGATATGTGCAGCTCCCGCAGACAGATGTCGCCTATAGTCAAATCCAGAAACTAGTCCGTCATGTTCTCCTGGCCAATCTGTAACTATTAAGATTAATGGAATGAAACTAATGAAGGCGAAATGAGTCCGAGATCCAACGCCGAAAGTTACCTAGCAATTCTGCTTCGAGTGGTTGAGAGAAAATCTCAGAAAAAAAAACCCAACCAGGTAACTTGTCACAACCAGGATTTGAATACCGGACTTACTCGTTTCATGGCCAAGAAGGCAAACCGTCACTCCACAGCGGTGGACACGAAACTGACTTAATAATAATAATAATAATAATAATAATAATAATAATAATAATAATAATAATAATTTTTATTTGAAAGATAATAATAGTACACATTTGGTTGGCACTCCCTATGAAGCAAAAGCTTGTGGCCGGAAGTGGAGTATTACATTGAATAATTTATTTTATTTTATTGGGTTATTTTACGACGCTGTATCAACATCTAGGTTATTTAGCGTCAGAATGATATGAAGGTGATAATGCCGGTGAAATGAGTCCGGGGTCCAGCACCGAAAGTTACCCAGAATTTGCTCGTATTGGGTTGAGGGAAAACCCCGAAAAAAACCTCAACCAGGTAATTTGCCCCAACCGGGATTCGAACCCGGGTCACCTGGTTTCGCAGCCAGACGCGCTAGCCGTTACTCCACAGGTGTGGACTTACAAGTTTAAGCTTATACTAAAATAATTATTTAATTCTTTAATTTAAGTAATCAAATTTAAGTAAGTGAAAAATACCACAATAATAATACAAGAAATACAATGAAATTATATCAAATACACAAAAATGTAGGTTAACTGGAAAGTACAAGGGGCGATGGCCCTTTAAACAGTAATGAAGTAAAATGAAAAAGTATTAAATAGTAACATTGTAAAATAAATACAAAAATAATGCAATAATATAATGGACTAATATATTATATACATAAATGATATTTTATTTCTATTTGATATATTGAATTTTGAAAGATTCGTAACATAAAAATATTTTTTTATTTAATGTAAGAGAGAAATATAAAAAAATGTTAAATATCAAAAGTGAAAATAACAAAAAATAGAATATATATATATATATATATATATATATATATATATATATATATATATAATAAAATAAAATTAAATTAAAATTTATTAGAATACTAATCAGTATTTAAAATCAGTTGAAGTGTTTGCTTTTTAAATAATGTATTATTGTAGTACTGTATATACTGCATCTGTAAGGGTGAAATATATTTTGTGCCATACTATGACGGACTGTTTACATGTTGAGACACGAAGTAATGGCGCGCTCCATCTCCCACTCCACTCGACCAACACAACACTATCGTCCGTACGTTCTGAACTTCATGCGTTTCTGTGCCCAGGACCGAAGCCTTGTTATTATACAATCTCGGGCCGAAATTTGAGGCATGCCTTAGTCCTGCTTCAGATTTGCATTTGGGTTCAAACAAAGGACATGATATAATGTGTCTTCTTGTACTGTAACCATGGTAATAATAGTTATTATTTTTGTGGTACTATTTTAATAAGGTATATTAAATTTGTTTAATATTCAGTACTTTAAGTTCCTTGTATATGAGGCGTGTATGATAATCCATTTTTTTCTTAATACATAATTTTATTATTCTCCTCTGTAATAATATTAATGGCATGAGTGAAGATTTCATTGCCCCACCCCATGCTATAATGCCATATTGTAGGATGAAATGGACTAAATCCAAATATATTCGTCTTAATGTTATTTTTTGCATAAAATGTCTTAGTAAAACAAATTTATAAATTGTTTTACGTAATTTAAGACACAGTTTATATGGCAATCCCATCGTAAACGTTGGTCTATAACAGGCCTGCACAAACAGCGCTCAACGAGCGCGCGCGCTTCTTCGGAGCGAGAGAGCCGTGTTTACCGCTCGCCGAAACGGAGAGGAAGATACGTCAGAATGACATAGACTTGCTGTAGGTAGAGGAGAGGGAAACGACCACTCGGTTATCTAGTGGAGTGCAGTGTGTAGGCCTATTCTCAGTAACTGTTTCACGTTGCTTACCTACTGCTACAGTACAGTATGGAGGAATCTAAAAGACGGAACATAACATTTAACATTTAACGATTTACAGCTCGAACTTATTGATCTTCAATGTGACCTAAGGGCTAAAGATCGTTTGAATAATACTACTAGCCTGGTTGAGTTTTACAAGACTAAACATTAGCAATAATATCCACGACTACACAGACTGGCTGTGAAAATGATTGCTATGTTTGGCTCAAGATTTATATTTGTGAGCAACTGTTTTCTATAATCAACTTTAATAAAGGCAGACGTCGAACATCTGTAACTGATGTTTCATTATGATCAATAGGCTACTGTTCCTTTCAGCTGCCAACAGCATAAAACCTCGTTTTGATGTACTGATAAATAAAAATATAACAAAATGATATTGTACATTTAGGTAGCTATAGAATTTCTATTACTTCTGTAAAATAAATACTTCTTTATTAATTAATAATAGTCCAATATAGTTTTGCAAACACTGAACAGGAATTCATTTCATAAGCACTCGTAATAGTACTTCCTTTTGTGTACATTTTGTACGAGATCCACCCCTTCTTCCAGCCCACTGTTATACAGAGCGCAGCTAATATCTGCATTCCGCTCATGAGCTGTGAGCCGGCTCGGAGAGCGCAAACCTTGAGCAGGCCTGGTCTATAATAATACGTAGGTATTTTACTTGGTTTGATTTCTTTATTTTTGAGCATCTACAAATTTCTGAGAATAATTACGGTCAAGGATAACTAAATTTTGATTCAGATTCATCGAAGACAAACCTGATTTATTTATAGTAAACGGTATTAATGTAGTTTTATCAGTATTGAGCGAGAGGCGGTTTGTATCTATCTACAAAAAATAAAAGTAGAACTTCACCACTCAATCCGTGTTTCTACTAAAGCTGAACACCCTGTACTCGATCTGCAATCCTGCCCTTGAACACGGTAAACTAAATTTGCGAACAAATTGAGTTTTTTGGGGGGGGAGCTGCACAGAATCGCATGCTCCATATAGCCACTCAAATAGCTTTAGTCATTGTTTTTCTTTGCTCGCTTGCTAGACTTCTAAGAGCAGTCCCGACTTTGTATATACCTTCTTGATGGAACACGGCGAGCTTTCACTTTCATGTAACAAAGGAGGAGGGGAATAAATTGCTATCTAGTGTGATTTTGGGTTTGCGCTTTTACTTTTATATTTCGTATTATTGATTACGTAACAACCATCTCACTCCAAAGGAGAAAGAAGCTTGTCTGTGGACAGATTCTGTGAGACTTTCGATATATAATGGAGCAGATTTTCTTCTGGTACTTCGGTTTCCACTGTCATTGATCCACTATTACCATATCATCAGTTTATCGTCTTAAAATAGCAAAGGGGCATTCAATAAAGAGTTAGTAATATCTCTTGTGTCCACCGCTGTGGAGTGACGGTTAGCATAACGAGCGGACCCGGGTTCAAATCCTGGATGGTGCAAGTTACCTGTTTGAGGTTTTTTCCGGGTTTTCACTCAACCCATTAAGGCCCGATTCACATTATACGGAACATCAACGTCACGGACCGTTATCGTCACCGTCACGTCCAATGCAAAATCATTCACATTTAACGACAAGTGACCGTCATCAAGAATAGATAAGTAGTTTATGCTCTAAAAAAATTTCGTAACTCTTATGTGAGACAATGAATTGCGCTCTAATTTGTAGGGTACATTATAAAAATGTCTAAGGAAAGCATAAGAAAAATTTGGAATCAAAATCTTTTTTGGACAGTGAGAAACGTCACCCTTTCAAAATAGTTGATATCAAAAGTTGATAAGCAGCAAAAGTTTTTTTTCATGTTAGATGGGGGGGTTAAAGCGAAAGAAATGTTTAGAAAGAATGGAAATTACTTTTAAAATAATAATAATAATAATAATAATAATAATAATAATAATAATAATAATAATAATAATAATATGAGTAAAAACGCTGCGAGATAAATTCAAATAAATTAGGTCCTTTTGCCTTCTCTTCCACCTACACTAATAATAATAATAATAATAATAATAATACGAGTAAAAACGCTGCGAGAAAAATGCTGCCTTCTCTCCCACCTACAATAATAATAATAATAATAATAATAATAATAATAATAATAATAATAATACGAGAAATAACGCTGCGAGAAAAATGCTGCCTTCTCTTCCACCTACACTAATAATAATAATAATAATAATAATAATAATAATAATAATAATACGAGAAATAACGCTGCGAGAAAAATGCTGCCTTCTCTTCCACCTACATTAATAATAATAATAATAATAATAATAATAATAATAATAATAATAATAATACGAGAAATAACGCTGCGAGAAAAATGCTGCCTTCTCTTCCACCTACACTAATAATAATAATAATAATAATAATAATAATAATAATAATAATACGAGAAATAACGCTGCGAGAAAAATGCTGCCTTCTCTTCCACCTACACTAATAATAATAATAATAATAATAATAATAATAATAATAATAATAATAATAATAATAATACGAGAAATAACGCTGCGAGAAAAATGCTGTCTTCTCTTCCACCTACATTAATAATAATAATAATAATAATAATAATAATAATAATAATAATAATAATAATAATACGAGAAATAACGCTGCGAGAAAAATGCTGCCTTCTCTTCCACCTACACTAATAATAATAATAATAATAATAATAATAATAATAATAATAATAATACGAGAAATAACGCTGCGAGAAAAATGCTGCCTTCTCTTCCACCTACACTAATAATAATAATAATAATAATAATAATAATAATAATAATAATAATAATAATAATAATAATAACTAAATAGTGACAGGGGGAGCGCAGCGTAATAGTTATTATTATTATTATTAATTAGTATTAATTATTAGTGTTATTATTAATTGTCATTATTGAGTGTAATTAGTTACCACTGCCACCGAGTATTTACCCATTTGCAATGTAAATAAATACATACATACATAGGCTATTTATTTATGGCTACCTGGGCTATTTCTTTACCACTATTTTGCGTGAGATAAATAGGAACTTTCCTTAAATAACATTTTGCTAGCCGTAATAAGGCTGGTGTAAGACGGAAATTGAAGAAGAGCTTCTGGCGAAATTTTATCTTGAAAAATTTATTTTCGCATAAAAGTATTGCTGTTATTATGAAAATGCAATACTCCAGCAGTTTCGAAAGTTGTATACGTGAACGTAGTTATTTTTAAGTTATTCATTCCGTATTTTAATGTACAAGTAACTTTTGTTACTTATTCAATATCGTACATAATTATATAAATAATATTTTATGCTGTGAAATAATTGTGTTGCATTTATTAAAATGTGTAAACTAAAGTATAAAAAGTTCATGATGTTAATTTTGTTCGACCTTGTCTTTTGGTTGCTCCTATTTGTACAGCATATACAGACCTAGTGCTGTCAGGTAGCACGCGAAAGAATCTAAAATCGCGCCCTATTATACATCCCTAAGCTACGTAGTCGCCTGCACAAATAAAACGCCTATGTATAAGTACATTCCAAATGAGCACTTGAAATCCTGAAAAGAAATGAATATGATCATTCTTTCTCTCTGTTTACATTAGGGCGAAACCTAAGTGAGATGACGTTTAATAGTTACTGTTTTCATTCGGTATACCCGTCAGTTCATCAGACATGCGCTTGTCGTGTTTGTTTTGTTCTGTTAATTAGCCTCGACTATGCGGATTCTCATTCGACAATGAATTGAAATTTAAAACCTCCGTAACTATAGTGAGAGTGAGAGAGATAGAGCGAGAAATGCCCGAAAAGAGGATTACTCCGTTGGGATCGGTTTATGGAAAGTGAGAATGGTTTCTCTCACAATCCTGTCAGCTCACAGTGCATTCTATGTCCATAAAATTCCTTGCAAAACGGCACTTGCAACGATAAGCGGAATGCTCATGAATTGTGCTATGTGGTTGCTCTCATCAGCAATTAGCTTACCTGTTAGATTTCGACTTACAAACTTCGGGAAGGCTGTAATTCGTGATGCTTACAGAATTGAGCGGCATATGGTCGACTAGCTAAGAGTAATTGTAGATATATTTAAAATGAGGCAGTATCAAGGTGAACACAAACAACTTTTCCACGTTCCTTCACTATAAACTGTCGTTAGAATTGATGAAGAAAATCTTCTTATCAAATGTAAGGCTCTTCTCTAAGATCTTGCAACAGAATTCACTGGTAGATTTGGAGAGATTGTGACAATGGACAAGAATTCCACATAATGCTTCCAAATTTGAACCAGATTTTAATGCAAGAAAGAAGTGTCGAACTTCCAAACGTACAGAGGACATGTCAGGAGTAAGTTTATTTCATTTTCCGTGACATGTAAAACAATTACTCCCTTGAATTTGTGACTGTTTAGAAATATAGGAATACTGTTTAATGTATAAACACTTGTAATATCTCATGTTTTATGTTTCAAATAAGACAAGACAGTATTAACAAATGGTGTAATAATAAATAGATAATCTTCATCTTAAGATGTTTGGTGACGTATATACGTCCTTTGATGTGACATATTAATAAATTTAAATACTATTATAGTCACAATCATGCCATGGTATGAAAGAAAATTTTACAACCTCGACGAACTCCATAGCTCAGTGGTAGAGCGCCTGACCGGAGTACAGGAAGTCGCAGGCTCGATTCCCGCTCGAGGTTGTGAAATTTTTCTTTCATACCATGGCATGATTGTGACTATAATAGTATTTAAATTCATAAATAGGTGTTGCAGTTACCGGTGTATTTGTTGTAGCTTGAAAAGGTTGTGTTCAATTTATGTTTTTAGTACTACATAATATCGTATTCCAATTAAGAAAGCTTGACAGCAATAGAATTTTAGTATTTGTGTTTAGCTACAGTTTGTACAGGGACATCATTTTATTTTTACTTGCATTTTTATTGTACCTGCATTTCTGAATGTACTTCGTCCCACCCCTTACTTGCTCCCGTCAGACACACAAACTTACGGCAGCTGTTGCATTCGAAGTCTTCAAGCAGTGAAGTAAACACTGCAGTGTATAGTGTGTTTCAGAAATATGGTTGCGTTTTCTATAGAAGAAAGAACCTATATTAATAATATCGTACTAAAAAATTATATTGAAGAAACGATAAATTAAATTTCAGAGAATATGCTTCAAAATGTTTTTAATAATATGCGTAAAGAATTGAAGCCTGCATTGTAATGAACGGCAACCATTTTCAGCAACTTGTTTAAAAATTCAGATTAGCTTATTTTGAATTGAGGTGGCTAAAAGCAAAGGAATGCTAGTGACATTTGTAATAACATGAGTTAAGTGCATCCAGTGTAAGCAAAAAGTATCTAAAATTTTAGTAGCAAAGGGATATTTTAATCGCATCACACATTAAAATTTAAATAAAAAATTTCACCGATTTTACGAGAGCTTAAATATTTAAACCCCATTTTCTCAAAAGTAACTTAAGTGCACTTACAGCCCTTTACTTATGACCCCCCTCGATTTAAATGCATTCTCTATATTGTATGATAACATCAATAATTAATATGCTAAATAAAGTAGACATTACATAACGAACATAGCCACCTGAAAAGTTGAGTTTTTGAAAAAAAAATGTTACTACTCTACTGTATTTTGATAAATTCCGTAAAAGTGATGATCAAACTGAAAATCGTAATATCGTATTTCCCTACAACATAAATGGATACACTACTTTTCTCTCCTCCTATACCTAGTAAAATGATTTGTTTACATATTGCACTAGTAACACCAAACTCCTGTAATGGAAGGGGTAAAAAACAGTGTTTCCGAGTATAGCCAGGTTAATGTTAAAAATGTTGGTAAAAATAAAGTGATGTCCCTGTACAAACAACTTGTAGCTCCTGCGGCTGGCTCCGTCTGTCTTTCTTTGCATCAAGGTTTTTAACACTTCGTGAGCACGAGTTGCCCATCCATGGCCGCATAGTCAAGAGGTGAACATGCTGTTACCTGAGTATCCGACAAGCGCGCCAGGTCGGGCTTCAGGTAGTACTCAATACCCCCGATGGCACCCGGCAGCATGAGGCCTCGGATGAGGAGGATGGTCAACACCACGTACGGAAGCGTTGCCGTCGCCCATACTACTTTCCCTGCGGATGAAGACATTTAAATTACAGTTCATTAGTATACACACAGAGGACCGTTTCATTACAGTCGCTATGAAAGTGCGTTCTTCATGAAGTAATATCGTCGCGTGTGTTTCAATGAAGGATTGAATATATATTGGATTAAAGAACAAAAAAGAAAACTACAGGGTGATCCGTTTGGGTGTGGATAAAATAAAAACACCATAAAAATTACTACTGAGCTTTATTTGTTGAAACTTTGTGCATACAACACTGAAAGATGGGAGATTCCTCAGAGCTCAACATGACCCCCATTGCGCACCCTGCACAACTCATAACGGTGATGCAATTCAGCCCATGTCCGTTGTAACATAAGAGGGGTGATTTGCTGAAAAGCTTCAGTAATTTTTACTCTCAGATCATCAGTGTTTCTGGGTTTCTGTGAATAGACAATGTCTTTAACAAAACCCCACACGAAGAAGTCAGGAGGGGTTAGATCTTGGGAGTTTGGAGCCAAGCCAAGAGATAGCTGCTTCTCGTACTGGGTTTCGCCTGCGACCTCCTGCATATATTTAACACAAAACCTGTTTCTACAAATGTTAGATACCACAACATTATGGAATCGTATTTAGGTACATTACGCACACCACACCCACGTCGAAATTCCCTTTGAACTATTTTAACACTCTCAAATTTAGCATACCAAAGAACACATTGTGCCCGCTGTTGATTTGTAGTAATCATTTTAATCATCCACGATTTTCATTTGTCCTTTCAGATTATGCATTGTTGATTGTCATATATGGAAACTTCCATCTTTTAATCATAATATAATCAGCAAGAAATATTTCCTACTATCATAATAGCTTTATAATAATAAATTAATATTATCCATACCCAAACGGATGAGATTGTATATAATATTTATTGATTGAAATTATATTTTACGTATGTACTTTAGAAGAACAATATGGGGACTCTGGTTTAGAAGACGAAGAATGGAGAAATACGGTTTATATACCATTAGAATCGAACCAAGATATAGAACTACCATTTGTCAAAATTCCTGCCACACATAGGCCAGGGAAGTGTAAATAATTGTGCAATATTTGTATAGAAAGTAACAGTAGTAACATGAAAATAATTGGAAGATATTTTTGCTAAAAAATTCCAGCCACAGAAAACAAGGCTAACCTAAGAGACTGTAGGCTATACCTTGTACGGAGAAGGCAAAGGAGCCTACGAGGAAAAGGAAGGGAAAATAAGCAAGTTAGTGGTATTATGCAAATCTGGATTCCAGGTATAGCTCCCTGTAAATCTGACTGGAGTTATTTCAAGGAAAAAATTGTTCCGGGCCAGGTATCGAATCCGGAAACTTTGGCTGAGCGCACCAACGCTCTACCTACTGAGCTACCCAGGAACTATACCAGACCTCGGCTCTAATTGAGCCATTTATATCCACATACCTCAAGTGGGTTGACAAGACATCAAAGACCCAGCATTGAGTGCACACTATACTATGTGATCTAATGACGTAACTTTTTCTCCATTCCGTGGAATTGTAATGTGAAGCTTGGCATTTATTTAACACAAGGATATAATACTGACCTGACGATTTGACGCCCTTGAAGAGAGAGAGGTAGAGCATGCTGTAGACCAGGAGCAGGCAGAGCACGAGCTGCCACTTGGGAGCGCCCATCTCGTGCAGGCCGCCACTCCGCTGCATCTCCAGCACCGCGCGGCTGAAACACAAGACTGAGAGTTAGACCTACTGCTTGTATTGCTCTTGTTCTCCTTGTATTCCCCTAGTTCTCCTTCTATTCCCTCCAGTTCTCCTTGTATTCCCCAGTTCTCCTTGTATTGCCCAGTTCTCCTTCTATTCCCTCCAGTTCTCCTTGTATTCCCCAGTTCTCCTTGTATTCCCCAGTTCTCCTTGTATTTCCCCAGTTCTCCTTGTATTCCCCAGTTCTCCTTGCATTTCCCCAGTTCTCCTTGTATTCCCCAGTTCTCCTTGTATTCCCCAGTTCTCCTTGTATTCCCCAGTTCTCCTTGTATTCCCCTAGTTCTCCTTCTATTCCCTCCAGTTCTCCTTGTATTCCCCAGTTCTCCTTGTATTCCCCAGTTCTCCTTGTATTGCCCAGTTCTCCTTCTATTCCCTCCAGTTCTCCTTGTATTCCCCAGTTCTCCTTGTATTGCCCAGTTCTCCTTGTATTCCCCAGTTCTCCTTGTATTGCCCAGTTCTCCTTCTATTCCCTCCAGTTCTCCTTGTATTTCCCCAGTTCTCCTTGTATTCCCCAGTTCTCCTTGTATTCCCCAGTTCTCCTTGTATTCTAGGGGAGGACACTGCAGAGTAGGATGGGAAATATAAACTGCTGTGACCTGCGTCACCTTATCGTAATTTCAGAAAATCATATTTAGTTCGTTTTCTACGCACATTTGATATTTTTTTTATAAATTTCTTTCGGAAATAATACGTGCAAACAACATTTAATTCCTCGTACCTTTTAATGCAGCGTGTTTAAGGTATAATGTCGTATTTAGTATACTATGCAAATGTTAAGATCATAACTTTTCTTCGGAATAGTACGAAAAATAACATTTAATTTGTCTTACCTTCTAATTCAACATGTTCTTTATGACAATGTATATTAAATTTATTAATGCCTAATAGGATTTTCGAGCATAACATACATCGTATGTTGTCCCCTTCTAAACAGCAAAAAAACTCTTCCTCCCATTTCTCATGAAATAATCGTTTTCTAACGCGTACACACTGCTTTGATAATGCCATTATGCCACCACTGATATTGCTTATGAAACTGATATAGAACCTGCCCACGCCTAGGAGCTACGTGAGGGAGGAACGGGGACTGTGAAGATGATGTCACTCAGAACGATGAGCTCTGTGAAGGTCAGTGAGGCATTATTTCTCAAGTGAGGCACGATGCCCATCTCTGCCTTATAACCATGGAAACATAACAACGACGCCATTTCCTCATATTCTGTCGTATACTTCAGCGCTCCACGATTGTGTACTGTTTGCAAATCACGTAAGCATAAGCATGAAAGTTTGGGGTTCGCAAACTTTCATGTTAACGTCTAACGGCAATGTTAATGTCAATGTTTATGTGAATCATTGTGAATGATCCCATTTGGTAACCTGGTCGCAAACTTCTGTGTTTGTTACGGTTACGTTGAATTTTCATTGTGAATGGGCCTTTACACGATATTCAGCGTTATGCGGGATTTTTTGGATTTTGCACCACGTCACGGAACTCAGAACTTTCAACGTTTTGGAGCTAGGTACAGATAGCATGCCAGAAGTTGAAATACTGTAAGAATTGTGATATCATGGCTATACTATTCCGTTATACTTCATGTAATGACAGTGATTCCGCAATGGTCGAAGAGGCGAAGATCGCTCACTCTGTTCGAGGTTTGAAACAGTGCAGACAGACTACGTAATAGCGAGGTTAACGACAATCAGGATGTAATCAGCGTAGAGCCCGATACTTGCAGAATATAGGAGGAAAGCAACGGATATGACGTAGTGTCGACCTAGAAATAGTTTGTAGAATATGCTTAGAAAACAAGAATGAGAAATTCGATTCTGAAGCAAACTAGTTACGTTCACAAAATGTCACGTGCTACACTGGCGTTTAAAGATACCTGACC
This sequence comes from Periplaneta americana, assembly GCF_040183065.1. Taxonomy (NCBI): domain Eukaryota; kingdom Metazoa; phylum Arthropoda; class Insecta; order Blattodea; family Blattidae; genus Periplaneta; species Periplaneta americana. Next base: position 17,704,425 of record NC_091119.1, read on the forward strand.
CCTGCTAATCGATAGTGATCGATGATTTGTTCGTGTTCAGTAAATGTGGCGTTTTTAGTTATTCCTGCCATAAATAGATGGCGAAGATAATGAGATATGATTATAGATAGGAAGTTATAATGAAGGGGTAATGAGGATTAGGAAGGACTCGGGTCGTGGCCCTTGAAATTGGTATTACCTCAGAATTTGCCTGAATGGATTTGGAAAACCACGAACGATAGTCGAAACCTGGGAACGAACTCCAGATCTCTCGATGAAGGATGTGGATGATAACCATTACACTAGCCTACTCAGCATTAATAATAATAATAATAATAATAATAATAATAATAATAAATAGACCTATTATAGACAACCTCCAAAGATCAATATATAATTTGCAGCAAGTACCAGCCACATACAATATGGAAATTTCAACAGATAAAACAAAAATTATGGCATTCTGTGGGGAATACCCAATACAAAGTAAAATTTGTCTCGATAATAAAATATTAGAAAGGTGTAATAGTTTCCCATATTTAGATTACAATCTTTCCATTTTTTGAAGAATTGGACATATCACAGAAAATTAATAAATACACAAGAGCTATGGGCATTATAAATAGTGTGATGAAACCATCATTGGTTCAGAAACACACCTGCATACGTCTCTACAACACATTGGCACGACCGATGCTCAGCTATGGTAGCGAAGCATGGATATTGAGGAAAGCAGATAAAAGCAAAATAACGGCTTGTGAAATGCGATTAATGCGAAGAACAGCGGGCTTTACTAAATGGGATCTAAAAAGAAATTGTGAAATTTTAAAGGAACTGAAAACTCAACCAGCTTTACATTACATTGTTCAATATCAGTCTAATTGGAAACATCATTTGGAAAGAATGAGTAATAGTAGACTCCCAAAGGCAATTTATGATTATGTACCACATGGCCAAAGATCTGTGGGTCGTCCTGCTAAGAGATGGCGTAAAAATTTTATGTGAGACCGTAACAGGCCTTGTGGCCTAACACTTGTCAGGCAGAAGAAGAAGAGACCTATTATAGAGTGGTGTAAAGGGTGGCGTAATAGTTGCTATTATTATTATTATGATTATGATTATTATTATTATTATTATTATTATTATTATTATTATTATTATTATTATTATTATTCCATGTATTGTGGGTCCCTGTCACCACGGCATGGCGCGTCCTCAGGTTGCGGATAGAGGAGACGGCCTCCAGATATGGAGGGTAGCTGCGAATATATTGAATAAGGTGTCGTGGCCAGCCAATAAGGAGTGGTCCTCCAGCTTGGGGGTTGGGCGAAGGGCTAACAACCCATCACCGTAAAAAAAGCTTGTTACGAAACCATACAATAAGCCTCGGAATGGGACTGATTTTCTGGCACGACCACAGCAAAGGAATAAGGTTATGAGGTTGCTTGTCTATGCGGATGACGTGAATATGTTAGGAGAAAATACACAAACTATTAGGGAAAACACGAGAGTTTTACTTGAAGCCGGTGAACAGATAGGTTTGGAAGTAAATCCCGAAAAGACAAAGTATATGATTATGTCTCGTGACCTGAATATTGTACGAAATGGAAATATACAAATTATAAATTTATCCTTTGAAGAGATGGAAAAATTAAAATATTTTAGAGCAACAGTAACAAATATAAACGACACTCGGGAGGGAATTAAACACAGAATAAATATGGGAAATGCCTGTTATTATTCAGTTGGGAAGCTTTTATCATCCAGTCTGCTCTCAAAAACCTGAAAGTTAGAATTTATAAAACAGTTATATTACCGGTTGTTCTGTATGGTTGTGAAACTTGGACTCACACTTTGAGAGAGGAACAGAGGTTAAGGGTGTTTGAGAATAAAGTGCTTATAGAAATATTTAGGGCTAATAGGGATGAAGTTACAGAAGAATGGAGGAAGTTACACAACACAGAACTTCATGCATTGTATTCTTCACCTGACATAATTAGGAACATTAAATCCAGACGTTTAAGATGGGCAGGGCATGTAGCACATATGGGCGGATCCAGAAATGCATATAGAGTGTTAGTTGGGAGGCCGGAGTGAAAAATACCTTTAGGGAGGCCGAGACGTAGATGGGAGAACAATATTAAAATGGATTTGAGGGAGGTGGGATATGTGTATTTGGTTTTACCAGTTTTTATATTCTCAGAATGTATATGATTTTTCTCCGTGTTGAGTTTTGCAGGATTTTACAACACTAATGTTAACAGAAAGTGCACTTAGAATAATTGAGATATTTTTATAATTTTTGTACCAAAATAAAGCTGATTAACGTAGCCAAGTGCCAAACAAATTAATTTAAAACTCCAAGATGTTAAATTTTTATTTTTAAGTTCGAAATTTTCAAAAAATAAAATGACATTTTTCTTAATGAGATAAGGTAGGGGAAAAAAATGTTTTCACAGCTTATTCTGTGTTCTTTTACAAGTTAAGACAGTGAAAGAAATTTTGTTCTAACATAAAAACTGTGGGCCAAGGACTAAAATAAACAAATGTGAGTTTTCGCTTTAAAAATTGTCCCCCCAAAAAAGTTGAGAAATTTATTTTTTTTTTATTTAATTCTTAATTTCGTGTCAAATAATCAGGAAATTAAAGAGATTTTAAAAATGTGATTAACAAAGTAAATTTTTCTCCCAAGGATAGATAAGTACCTTAAATAAGGTAAAATAACTTTTTTTTCTCGTTGTTATTTATACTCGCTTTAACATCTGTGGTCATATCGCGAGTTAATCTTCTGTGTGAAATCCGAAGGCCTGTGTGCTATTGTTGAGACTGGTTCTATTGTTGTGAACTAGATGGCGACTATATGTATTACAGATTTGTTATGAATATGATTTCGGTGATGAATGAGGCCGGTGATATTTAGGGATGTTGTGGCCCGAATTTCCTGGCATTTGCCTCGATAATGTGTTAAATTGGAAAAATCGTATTAAAGAAATTACCCTCAAACTAAATTCAGCTTGTTTTGCTATTAGATCTATGCAAAAGATAGTAAATATCAATACCTTAAAAACAATATACTTTGCATACTTCCACTCGGTAATGAGTTTTGAAATAATATTCTGGGGAAATTCCACAGATAGTAACAATATATTTCTATTACAAAAAAGAGTAATTAGAATAATAGTAGGTGCCAAATCTAGGGAATCGTGTAGGACTATTTTCAAAAAGCTACAAATAATGCCATGACTTGTCAGTATATCTTTTCATTAATAATCTTCCTCGTATGTAATCGTGAAAACTTTGTAACTGATTCAACAGTTCATAGCATAAATACACGTCAAAAAATGACTTTCATACTCCATCGGCAAGTCTATCGTGCTATCAAAAAGGAGTGCGTTATATGGCAGTAAAAATTTTTAATAGCCTTCCTATCGATATAAAAAATGAAATTCAAAACATAAAATTATTTAGGGCTAAATTAAAGAAGTACCTAATTTCTCACGCCTTCTATTCTGTAGATGAATTCATGACATTCAATAACACTTCATGAAATTGATACTAAAACTTTGTGTTGTACTAGTAGACTATATTGTAAATCTCGTCTATATATATTTCATCTAGACTGTGACTATAAATTAAAACTTTATAATAGTATTAAGTTTTTTGACTTGTTCCATATTCTAGCTGTAAGCATGTATGAATACCATGGAATGTTAATAAATACAATATAATACAATGGTTGAGGGAAAACCATGAAAAAACCTCAACCAGGAAATTCAACCCAACCGGGACTCGTACCCGGGCCCTCTGCGTAAGAGGTCAGCATGCTGACCCCTACACCACAGAGGTGGTCAAAATACCATTATATTTCCAATAACACAGGGAAGCTGTTCACATAACTAATTTACCAAATTTTTAGCGATTTTTTTTTATTTTTATATAAAATATTCACTTCACCGATAATTAATTAGTTTATTTGTGAATCTGGTTAATTGTTATTTTTCGTCACGAGAAACTATGGATTTCCGTTTAAAGTAGTAAAATTTGTTCACTAATGTGGAATTGACTATACGCTCTTTACTAAACAATTAAGGTAGGGAAGGCGTTTAAATTTTCCGGAGAGCATTACAGCATATCGTTTTTATTTAACGACAACAAACAATGACTCTTCATTATTGCATTATTCGATTAAATAATTTTCCATGTACCACTAAAATAAAACACGTATGCTTTTAACACATTAAAGCTCTAGAAGCTGCCAGCTATAGTGAAACAGTCAATTTTTCCACAGTAATGACACAAATGTGCTCACGTGTTTAAATTGAATTGAAACCTTACACGTAATGTTCCTACACATGCACCGGTACACAAAAGCATTTCTGAGTACAATAGTTGGGACCACTGAACCCATAGTAATATATTTTGTATAGACTTTTATTGCAATTGAATTCACAACACAGCTGTGGCAATCTGACCTCGTGGCGGGACACATCGTCATACACTGGGTCAATATGACGGCAGTTTTACACTGTAGCATTGCTAAGTGGAAGAAGGACGTAAGCAGTATGCGTGGATATTACAGGAATTTATCGTTCTCCACCAGTGTGCGTAAGGCTATGGATCTGTGAAAATAATTATAAAAATGGAAATTTTGTTTTTACTTTTAAAAAGTAAAGTAATGACTGATTAATTGGCAAACTTACTAGTGTTAATTATATAAGCACGTGTGGCATAGAAGTACAAGATGGGGATTAAATGATACCTTGGAAGATCTGGATTTCGCTGATGATATCTGTTTGCTGTCCCATAGTTTTGGTGATATGCAGAATAAAGTTAATACTTTATTAGAAGTAATAAAAGGGGCTCATATGAAAATAAACGTAAAGAAAACTAAAGAAATGAGATTAAATAGTAAAAGGACAGATAAAGTTATAATAAATAATAATAACATTGATACTGTTCAAGAATTTAAATATTTGGGTAGCATAACTGACAAGGATGGTGGAGCCTTTGAGGATGTAAAGAACCGAATAAAAAATGCAAATAGTGCATTTGTCCAGTTGTACCCAATATGGAAATCTTATATTATATCTAGATCTACAAAAATTAAAATCTTTAACAGTAATGTGAAATCAGTCTTATTATATGGCTGTGAGACATGGAAAACAAGTAAAATTATACAAAACAAACTGCAAACATTTGTTAATAGATGTTTACGAAGAATTTTAAAAATTAGATGGCCAGATATAATCACAAACTCAGAACTATGGAAGATAACAAATCAGAAAGAAATCACAATAGAAATCAAAAGACGAAAGTGGAATTGGATAGGGCACACAATCAGGAAAGAAGATGGAGCAGTAGAAAGAATGGCTTTGGATTGGAACCCCCAGGGTAGTAGAACAAGAGGAAGGCCAAAAAATACATGGAAGAGAACAGTTTTGGAGGAAATTGCTAGGGGAGGGAAAACATGGAGCGAAGTGAAGAAGTTGGCTACAAATAGGGTCCGATGTAGGCACTTTGTGAATGCCCTATGCTCCTCATGAGGAGATACAGGAGTTTGATTTGACGTGTGGCTTACAGCTGTTTCGGTGTATATTGTACACCATCATCAGAGCCTACTAGATCTCGGCGTCATCTCGACATCGCTGCCTGTTGTAGGGGTGCGTTTGCGTTTTGAAAAGTGGAGTCAAATAGTGTGTGTGTTCTGAAATTGAACTGTATGTTGAGAATTTGATTAGGGTGTGTTTTACTGTGTCTGTATATTTCATATTGTTCTGTTGCGTTGAGTTTTTGATTTTTGGGTTGTATGTGTAGGATTTCCATGTCTGTATTTATGTTAATCAATTTCAGAACACACACACTATTTGACTGCACTTTTCAACACGCAAACGCACCCCTACAACTGGCAGCGATGTCGAGATGACGTCGAGATCTAGTAGGCTCTGATGATGGTGTACACTATACACCGAAACAGCTGTAAGCCACACGTGCTTATATAATTAACACTAGTAAGTTTGCCGTTTAATCAGTCATTTATATTTAAGTGTTAAAAGTAGCGTACGCAAGATTCAAGATGGAGTAAAGTAATATTTAAGTTTTATAAATTTGTGCCTATTTTGACCCTATGACAATTTAAAGCTCCTCAGGACGAATTTAAAGGGACCAACATGTGCGTGAAGCTGCAGCCCTTTAAAGGGTTAGGTACGGCTTACAGCAATACAATTTTGGAAATATTCAACATTTTTTCCTCCATTACTGTATCTTGTACAATAATGAAAATTAGTATGTGTAAAACACTGTCCTTCTGCTATATGAAAAAAAATATTTTTAAGATTAAAAAAATATATTTACATTTTTTTTTGTCAAAATTAAATTCACTGTGCAGTGATGAAGCGTTTCCCATATAACTAAAAAACTACCGGTATCCAACATTGTGATGAAATGTTGTTTGTTTGTTTATGCATGTCATGTCTACAATATGATGCAAGATTCTTCTCTACCTTTGATAGATTGTCTGATAAAAAATAAACGCATTTATAAAAATGGTCAAATATCAATATTTTCTTCTAACACAAAATAAAAAAAATATTATTTATTAAGGAATGTAGTTGGAAGAGCATGATATTTTAAACATGAGTTTCAGCAATAAAATAAAAGAGAGAGAACATGAAAAATTTAAGTTTACGAATTATGAGGGAAACGCTTCATCACTGCACACTAAACTACCATTATTTTTAATTTTGAATAAAAAAATATAAGTCGTAAAAATATTTTTTTTTTCATATAGCAGAAGGACAGAGTTTTACACATACCAATTTTCATTATTGTACAAGGTACAGTAATTGAGGAAAAAAAAAAGTTGACTATTTCAAAAAATTTTACTGCTGTAAATTAAACCTAAACCCTTAAACTGACACTCAGCTGTCGTTCTGACAGACTTTGTTCTTCATTTTAACTAATTTTACTTTTCATTCAGTTCATTATTCGCTCTGTTTTGTAGGAGAAAAATGTGTGTGGTAGACCTGTATATAGGAAGGAGGGATATCGATAGCATATAATACGTTGTACTATGATATTCCTTTTATCGATTTTCTAATTTTCATCATTTTGTAACATTCAAAATGCCGTAATGATTGCAGTTCTGCGTTGTGTAACTTTCTCCATTCTCCTGTGACTTCATCCCTCTTAACCCCAAATTTTTTCCTAAGCACATTATTCTCGAACACCTTTAACCTCTGTTCCTCTCTCAAAGTGAGAGTCCAAGTTTCACAACCATACAGAACAACCGGTAATATAACTGTTTTATAAATTCTAACTTTCAGTTTTTTTGAAAGTATACTGGATGACAGAAGCTTCTCAAGCGAATAATAGCAGACATTTCCCATATTTATTCTGAGTTTAATTTTTTCTCGAGTGTCATTTATATATCGACTACCCAATTCAATGCAGCAACAACTAACATACAATTATTGAGATAATAGCGTTTAAGTCCACGCCTGTGGAGTAACGGTTAGCGCGTCTGGCCGCGAAACCAGGTGGCCCGGGTTCGAATGTCGGTCGGGGAAAGTTACCTGGATGAGGTTCTTTTCTGGGATTTTCCCTCAACCCAATTTGAGCAAATGCTGGGTAACTTTTGGTGCTAGACTCCAGACTCATTTCACCGGCATTGTCACCTTCATCTCATTCAGACGCTAAATAACCTACTTAAAAATAGCGTTTAAAGCTTTTTTTTATTTTGTGTGTAATAATTTTATACTGACTATTTCGTTTAGATGACGTCATTCCATTTTCGACCAATGAAGTGTAATGAAATTTTGAATTCCAACCAATCATAGTCAGACTTTGCGATCATTTTTGCAGCTAGATTTATCGCTATCAATTTATCGCATGGTCGTTCTTTTGTTTAGTCGTTGTCGCCAACTGTTTCCCCGTAAATTGATGATAATGAATACATTAAGATGCAACTACGCGGTTAAACTTTTCTTTCAACTTTAAAGTAATGAATGCAAGATTGTTATTTAATATTAATTAATATACATACTAGGTTCAAAAAGTTCCCGGAATTTGCTAGTATCATAGAAACAACGTACCTTAAACACTATTCTACAGCATTCCCTTCAAAATAGTTGCCATCCGGAACAACACACTTTTGCCAACGCGTGTAGAGTTCCTGGAAGCAGGCCTGGAAGCCATTTTGTGAAACCCGTCTTAGTGCTCTCGTCGCGTTTGCGATAACCTCTTCAGCATTGAATCTCCGTCCTTTCAGATGACTTTTCAGACGGGGAAACAGAAAGTAATCAGGGGGTGAGAGATCAGGAGAGTATGGTGGGTGATCCAAAGCAGTTATGTTGTGCCTGGCAAGAAAATTCTTTACAATAATTGGGCGATGAGTAGGTGCATTGTCATGCATAAGGAATCAATTGTTTTCTACCCACTTTTCTGGACGTTTCCTTCTCACTGTGTCCCGGAGGCGACGGAGGATTTCTACGTACAATTCTTTCGTTACAGTACGACCTTCTGGAATGAACTCATGGTGGATGAGACCCTGAGAGTCGAAGAAAACTTCCAACATAACTTTGCCTTTGGAAGTGTCCCTAGGAAATTTTTGCTTCCGAGGAGATGTTTTCGATTTCCACTTAGATGACTGTCGTTTAGGGACTGGGTCGTACAAGTGGCACCAAGTTTCATCACCAGCAATAATTTTGTTTAAGAAATCACCATCTTCATCAGCCATACTGATCATGTCCCCAGCAAGAGTCATTCTTGTTTCTTTCTGTTCTGCCGACAACATTTTCGGAACTAACTTCTGAGACACGTAATGCATGTTGAGGTGCTTGTGAAGAACATTGTGTACACTTCCGACTGATATTCCGACCTCTGCTGCTATCTCTTTTATGGTTTTACGTCGGTCGTCCCTCACAACATTACGCACACGCTGAGCGATTGCTTCATTTGTTGCAGTTGTTGGTCGGCCGCTGCGTACGTCATCTTTGATGCTATCGCGGCCACCAGAAAAGCGTTTATGCCAGGCATACACTTCAGTTTTTTTCATTGCTGCTTCGCCATATGCTTCTTCCAACAATCTTAATGTCTCTGCAGGAGTTTTGTGTAACAAAACACAGAACTTGATGTTTGTACTTTGCTCTGTGGACATAATTACAAAATGCGACGAACAAGCAAAACACTATGATAAACAATTGCCTACAACTCAAAACCAACAATCGCCATTATCAACAAACTTTAAGGAAATGACATCATGAATGTTACCAACAAAACAAATGTATAATATCCCTTGTTATATATTAATACGAAAAATGGTAGTAAAATTCCGGGAACTTTTTGAACCCAGTAGTATTTACGCAGTGCAGACGATGTTCAAAACGACTAACAATGTAGACACAAAATCTTCATGCATCCTAATTGAACGTACCTTTAAACTTGATTCTTTCAATATGCTTACCAGATTGCACGCATACGCGATTGGAATATTGAACTGTGTAGATGCAGCTTTAGTTCCGTTACACACTACAACGAAAATGCGTTTGTCTAGCTATAAAAAATGCTTTCGTGTAGCACTGATTGTAACGGTCGAAATAAGACACAGCTAACATTGGTCTTGCTTCCACAGGTAACATAACCTATGAGTAGCCTATAAAATTGTATCTTGTGTATGAAACAATTAATAGAAAGTCAGATGTTAAAATTTATGTAACATCATCGCATATCAAACCCACTGACCTTGCATAGTAATAATAAGGTCTTTTCATCAACCTGCCTTCCGTATAGCGTAATAAAAGTCGTGTTTTAATTAGGCCTATCTATACAGAGATGGCTTCACTGTGTAGCAACATGTCTCGCTGTGAATACATAAGCATTGGTATATAGCTGTCCCCACTGTTACTGTTGAATTAAATTATGATTTCAGCAGATAATGAAAATGTATTTATGTTATAATAATGAGAGAAAAGTGCAGTATATGTAATTAACATTGTTAAACCTGTATTTCGCTTTTCGCAATTGGCATTACTGAATAATAACGTGGAATTTCTTTATTGCAGTAATCGATATTCATCTACGGGTATTTCAACTTCACAATGTCTGAATAGGTTAAGTATTCGTTAATAAACAATCATTAACATTTTGTGATCGAATTTTAGGGATATATTATTTACATTTTTATTTTATTCACGAAATAGTCCTAATAAATGCCACTCGAGGGCTGAGATTTCCAAGATAAATCTCAGACCTCTCGTGACATTATTACAGAAAATATTTCTAATAGAATTAAGATGAGCATGCTTCGGCTCTAAACCAAAGTAAGTCAAAATGTTCTATTCAGTGGCTTTTAAAAATGAAACAAAAATATTTGTAAAGAAAATAATTTCCTTTTGCAACAGCGATAATGTCGTGCGGGTTTTCGGTTTTGTGGGCGCTGTTAAGGCTCATTCACAATTAAAATTAAACATAACGTAAACGTTAACTTAAGAATATAAACGTTACATTAAAATCAAGAAGTCATACCATCATTCACGATGGGAACATAAACATAACAGCAAACATACTTGTAACCATGGAAACACAACAACGACTCCATTTTCTCATATTCTGTCGTATACTTCTGCGCTTCACGATTGTGTTCTGTTTGCAAATCACGTAAGCATAAGCATGAAAGTTTGGAGTTTGCAAACTTTCATGTTAACGTCTTATGGTAATGTTTATGTCAATGCTTATGTGAATCATTGTGAATGATCCCATTTGGTAGCCTGGGCGCAAACTTCTGTGTTTATGTTACGGTTATGTTTAATTTTCATTGTGAATGGGCCTTTAGTCTAGATTTCTCGATCGTTGTTCAACTCCAATTGTTACACAATGTTAGAGGCAGTCTTAAGTCTGCAAAATGTGTAATAAAATATTGTTTGTATTCATACCACAACTCAGGTATTCCCGGGCCGCACCTGGACGATTACCTAAAGCTTCCCGGGCCTCAATTCGACAGTCGCCCAAATCTTCCGGGGCCGCACTTGGACTAGAAATCCGATTCGGGATCGCACATGGGCATCCCGGATTCAGGGGAAATGTACATCTATTTTCACGGCAGTCTCTTTCGATCTATGACATTAAATGACCGACGGAATTTATCTGAGCGAAACTATTTCCTGATAAACACTTTGTTTAAGACGAATGTTGGGTAAGCTCGCAAATGTTGGCTGTCACAAATTTCACCGACAAGCAATTTTTTAGGCTTCGGAAGGTTGAGGACAGAGCAAAATATATCATTTTTCCACACAGCAACTTCACTTATTAGTGGTGGTTTAAAGTAGCTGCTACTTTTACCTCGACTCCTTCTGAAGACCAACACAGCAGACGTGTAATTGTCTTAAATTAAAATGCAATGCGGCAGAATCCATTATTTTGTGAATGCTTTAGTCAGAGAAAATGAAGGCTTATATTCACAATATCAGTCACCGACGGTATTTCTGCATTTTTATTCTTTTCCACAATGGACAGCTTTTCTACAGCTGAAACGAAGTTCCGGTCACAAAGCCATTGCAGTTGGAATAAAATGCGCTCATCACAATGTAGAGAAGTATGGACGTGCCTTATTGTGTCGTACATATGAAAGTCTCGAAAAATATGAGAGGAACTAAAATTGTCACTTTCACACCTATGATAGCAGCGTGAATGCTGGGGAGTGTGTCCCATCACCTATTATAGCCTGTGGACAATAGACGGGAATTTTAGGTAAGAACTTTGCTTTATATCTTGTTTTTTATTCGACATAAAAGTACTCTCATGTAAATCGATTTGCCATATGTACATCGGTTTTGTTTCCCTCTTCACCTACATTTGAATTATTGAAGGAATGTAGGCTATCTAACCTCAGAATCTCTTTTCGCCTTGTTAATCAGCCGACTAAAGCATTGGCTTTTCACGACACAGACTCGAGTTTGAGCGATGGTCGATCTTCTAGATACAGATTTTGTGTTATGTTATATTGTGCTGTGTTATGTCAGCGAATAGGGATTATAAAGAATGGACACTTCGCGTCGGTACCTTTGATGTAGCCGGACCGATTTCAATGACCTTCAAGCCAGCTAGAGCGTCAGATTCTGCTTTCTCCCTAGAGTTGGCGCTGACATCACACCAGCTAGCAGTCGACACAGCGGAAATATAACACATACAATTAATACATCTAGGTACATTATGTACTCAAATAAAATAAATTGGATCCATAAAATAATAAATTCGTCATTAACTGTAATGTCTAGACTCTAGAGTTCCTTTATAATGAGAGTTCAGACGTTGACCCCAACAACAATTAAAATATGTAATGATTTGATAGCGCTGAAAATGGAAAAACAAAACTCTTAAGAGAAATAAAACCATATACCTGTATTATATTATATACAAATATTAAACGAATTCGATATTTAATTTTATAATGTATTATATTATTTTATAATATAATTTATGATATCTGAAATATAAAATATTATTATTACAACTAGTTTGTCACTGAGAAATAAGGAAAAGCTGTTAACTTGAATTTATTTGAAGAAAAGCGTTACTGGATTATGCAATAAGGTAGGTGATGTTTGGATCCTGTGCCTTAATTCTATTCTCAATTATTATCTTAGCGTATGCTCGATTACACTACCTCTAGCGCTTGAAAGTGGAACTAGCCGCTGGCGCACAGAGAAACAAAACACAGGAAAATTCGCTCAGTGTCCATTCTTTATAATCCCTATTCGCTGGTTATGTTGTGTTGTGTTATGATCAGACATCGGATTCTAGGGCAAATGCCTATTTTGTTTCTTTAGGAGAAAAGTAAAAATAATTATTAATATTTGTGTTTCATGGAAATTGAAAGGTATTCAAAGAGTTTTATAGTGCCCTAAAATGCCCTAAAACGGTTATTAGAGCCTAATTTGTTAATATTCGCCTAAAAATGCCTAACTCACTGTAAAGTTTCGCATTTTACTCTTACTTTTTATAATTTATACATGCATTCACTGCGAAATTTAAGGCATTTAAAAAGTGGAAAGTTTGCTTCACACCGGCCATGAAACCATTGATAAAGGAAACAAAATGTTTTGCATCTCACGACACTCGCAATAGATTTCACCGAATTTAACATGTTTGGAGGCATAAATGCCGACAAAGAACCAACCTTAGTTTTGAAGCAGGCAACAATCACAACATGTGCTGCTACCGATTCAGAGATTATACTATACTATAAAAATGACTGTTTTCGGTCTGAAACCGATTAGCTGTACTGCCCTTCAGAGTGTCATAAAATCACAATTTTTGGAGAAAGAGTGTTTTTGAAATATTTATGAAAAGTCGTAAAACTGCGAATTAGTAGGGTAAACCGTTACAAAATATTTAAAAGAATGGCCCTCCTAGTGTTAACACTACCAGGAAATGCAACAATAAGTGGAACTTTGTATTTTTGTCCAATTGAATCTCAATAACAACGGTTCATTTGAATGCTCGTTAACAGTTGCTCTTTCCCTCACCTTATTTGTGTTGAGAAGTTTTGAGCGGTAGGACGTTTTCCTGTGAAGTTTAACGCGATGATGCCGAAAAATATAAGTGCAAAATCTACATTGATCCGGCAATGGCTAACAGAATATTCAGAATTCACTTATGATGGGAAAATAATATTCTGCAAGATTTGTAGCAAACAGGTATGTAACAATAGTTGAAATATATAAATTCTATTAATTTTAATGAGTAGGCCTATAATATTTATACATTGACTGAGCTATCCTGAGGTATAATTCTTTTTAAGACCACTACACTTTAACCTTTTAAATTCCGATAGTTAAAGTATTTGCAGGTCATTAAAATTTTGATTGTTCGAACCCACTAACTTTGTGATAGAAATACGGCAATACAACAATTAGGATTTTATTTTAATTCAGTTTACTTTACATTTTTAGATTTCGCAAGAAAAGAAGTGCCACCTAAAGCAGCATGTGCAAGGAGCGGCTCATAAGGCTAAAGCTCAGCAGAAAAATCAACTGCAACAAACTTTACTAACATAGCCTACTTCATCCAATCTCAGCAGCAATTTCTATGCTGATTTAACCAGAGCGTTTGTTGCTGCTAACATTCCCTGGAATGCAATTGAAAATCCGGTTTTAAGACAGTTTTTACAAAAATACTGCAAACAAAATATCCCATCTGAGTCGACCCTAAGAAAAAATTACTTAGACAGAATATACAATGAAACTTTAGCTTCCATTCGGGAGGATATAGGTGATCCTTACATATGGGTCTCTGTGGATGAAACCTCAGATCCTATGAATAGGTATATAGCAAATATGGTAGTAGGAAAACTTAGTCCTGATGGACCTTCGATTCCACACCTCGTATGTGTTTAGGAACTTTCGAAAGTGAATAGCCAAGCCATTGCTTATTTTGTAAATAAAGGTCTACAGTCTTTATACTCAGGTAATATAGACGATTCTAAAGTTCTGTTGTTTTGTACTGATGCTGCCTCATACATGGTTGCTGCAGCTCCACTTCTTAAAACATTTTATCCTAACCTCACGCATGTAACCTGTCTAGAACATAGCCTTCACAGGGTTTCTGAAACAATCCGGAATGAATTTCCTCTTGTCAATTCGTTTATTTCTAACACAAAAAAAATGTTTTTGTAAAGCCCCATCCAGGATTTCAATATTCAGAGAGAACTTTCCAGATATCCCACTCCCACCTCAGCCGGTTGTTACACGATGGGGAACCTGGATTCAGTCAGTGGTGTATTATTCTAAGTATTTTAAAGAAGTGGTCACAGTTATTGATAAATTACCTGAAACTGATAGTGCAGCGTGTGTGAAAGCAGTGAAAGATTGTCTGAATGACTCACGAGTGAAAAACGATATTGCCTACATAACATCAAACTTTTCTTTCATACCTGCAAGCATTGAACAATTAGAACGTGAAAAACAATCTCTTTGTAGCCAAATAGCAATAGTAAAGGAAGCTCAAGTGAACATACATTCTGCTTTGGGCGAAACTGGGAAAAAAGTTAAAAATAAGTGGGACAACGTATTAAATAAGAATGTAGGATTTTCATTGTTGGAAAAAGTATCAAGAGTGATATCGGGGGAAAGTGTAAATGTTCCAGTAAGTATTGATGTTTCTATTGTACCTAATTTAAAATTTGCGCCTCTCACATCAGTTTCGGTTGAAAGAAGTTTTTTCTGCTTTCAAAATGATTCTCAGTGACAAAAGACAAAGGTTAACTGTGGAGAATTTAGAAAAAATTCTGGTGGTGTACTGTGCAGATAATTATAATAAAGTCTGAGCATGGAACTGAATTTCAATAACTTAAAATTAGTAATCTTGATATCAAAAATCATTATTTCATTAGTTTTAATATATTAAATTTGTGCAGCTCTGTTTATAAATATAATACAGTATTCTTTTTTAATGTTTAAACATACTTTTTTGTGCGTATTTTAGTGTATAACTAAAAATTTCAGTGAAAGAAATAAGTATGATACCTTGATGTGCCTAAAATGCCTATTTTCATTAAAATAGAGCCTAATTTCACAAATTTTGAGCTTATTTTAGGCGCCTAAAACTGCAATTTTTAGTGCCTAAAAATCCGATGTCTAGTTATGATGTACTTTTTTTAGTGGGTTATTTTACAACGCTTTATCAACATCTAGGTTATTTAGCGTCTGAACGAAATGAAGGTGATAATGCCAGTGAAATGAGTCCGGGGTCCAGCACTGAAAGTTACCCAGCATTTGCTCATATTGGGTTGAGGGAAAACCCCGGAAAAAAGCTCAACCAGGTAACTTGCCCCGACAGGGAATCGAATGCTGGGTAACTTTCGGTGCTGGACCCCGGACTCACTTCACCAGCATTATCACCTTCATCTCATTCAGACGCTAAATAACCTAGATGTTGATAAAGCGTCGTAAAGTAACCTACTTAAAAATATATTATTATTATTATTATTATTATTATTATTATTATTATTATTATTATTATTATTATTACTTGCAAATGGTTTTTAAGGAACCCGGAGGTTCATTGCCGCCCTCACATAAGCCCGCCATTGGTCCCTATCCTGTGCAAGATTAATCCAGACTCTATCATCATATCCCACCTCCCTCAAATCCATTTTAATATTATCCTCCCATCTACGTCTCGGCCTCCCCAAAGATCTTTTTCCCTCCGGTCTCCCAACTAACACTCTACATGCATTTCTGGATTCGCCCATATTATTATTATTATTATTATTATTATTATTATTATTATTATTATTATTATTATTATTACTTACTTACTGGCTTTTAAGGAACCCGAAGGTTCATTGCCGCCCTCACATAAGCCCGCCATTGGTCCCTGTCCTGAGCAAGATTAATCCAGTCTCTACCTTCAAATCCATTTTAATATTATCTTCCCATCTACGTTTCGGCCTCCCCAAAGGTCTTTTTCCCTCCGGCCTCCCAACTAACACTCTATATGCATTTCTGGATTCGTCCATACGTGCTACATGTCCTGCCCATCTCAAACGTCTGGATTTTATGTTCCTAATTATGTCAGGTGAAGTGTACGATGCGATTATTATTATTTTTTTAATTATTATTAATTTATTATTAATTGTATTTTTATTAGTTGTGCTTATTATTAATTGTCATTAGATCACTAAAATACTATAGGAAGGTGAAGCAGTTTTGGGAACAGGAAGAATATGTTAGACTAAATTCAAGGGAAGAGAGAACAGGAATGGCATGGTGGAGATTAGGTATCTGGAGAGACTCAAGAATAGGAGAGGGAACGTAGAGAAGGATAAATGTCCTTTGTGTGGAGTAGCGGAAGACGCAATGCATATTGCGTTAAAGTGTCAGGCAAGGAATGATTTGAGAAACAGTTGGGTGGATAAAAAATTTCTACAAATAAACGCTATAGTAGCTTATAAAAATGAATGGTCACCTAAACGCAAGCAATCTGTATAAATTAGGAAAATTTCTTTTTAGAGTTAAAATTAGATGGAAAGGGAAACTCAAACCTCTAACGGAGATGGAATTATAAATGTTGAGTAGTCACACGATAAGAAACTACGAAGAGGAGTCAATGAAGTTAACTGAATAATTTTTAAGCGATTGAGCATAAAAATGAAAAAGCTGAAGTAGGAATTTTAAATACAAGAGCTATACTTATTAGTTGATTATTATTATTATTATTATTATTATTATTATTATTATTATTATTATTATTATTATTAGGGTGTACAGAGGATACTTATAGGTTCAATATGTAGTAGTTTTTGTAATATTTGTATGGAGAGTGATGGCGGATGAAGAACTGGAACACATCTAATCCGCCATGACGTGAACAATGATTGATTAAATAAATCAATCAACCAAAGAAATAAATAAATAAATAAATAAGTAAATAAATAAATAAATAAGGAAGTAAATAAAGAAATAAATAAGGAAATAAATAAAGAAAGAAATAAGGAAATAAATAAAGAAATAAAGAAAGAAATAAAGAAAGAAATAAAGAAAGAAAGAAATAAAGAAAGAAAGAAAGAATTAAATAAATAAAGAAAGAATTAAATAAATAAATAAAGAATTAAATAAATAAAGAATTAAATAAAGAAAGAAAGAAAGAATTAAAGAAAGAAAGAAAGAATTAAATAAAGAAAGAAAGAAAGAATTAAATAAATAAATAAATAAAGAAAGAAAGAAAGAAAGAAAGAAAGAATTAAAGAAAGAAAGAAAGAATTAAAGAAAGAAAGAAAGAAAGAAAGAATTATATAAAGAAAGAAAGAAAGAATTAAATAAAGAAAGAAAGAAAGAAAGAATTAAATAAAGAATTAAATAAAGAAAGAAGGAAAGAATTAAATAAATAAGAAAATAAATAAATAACGAAATAAAGAAAGAAATAAAGAAAGAAAGAAATAAATAAAGAAAGAAATAAAGAAAGAAAGAATTAAATAAATAAAGAAAGAAAGAATTAAATAAATAAAGAAAGAATTAAATAAATAAAGAAATAATTAAATAAATAAATAAAGAATTAAATGAATAAATAAAGAATTAAATAAATAAAGAAAGAAAGAATTAAAGAAAGAAAGAAAGAAAGAAAGAAAGAATTAAAGAAAGAAAGAATTAAAGAAAGAAAGAATTAAATAAAGAAAGAAAGAAAGAATTAAATAAAGAAAGAAAGAAAGAATTAAATAAAGAAAGAAAGAAAGAAAGAATTAAATAAATAAAGAAAGAAAGAAAGAAAGAATTAAAGAAAGAAAGAAAGAATTATATAAAGAAAGAAAGAAAGAACTAAACAAAGAAAGAAAGAATTAAATAAAGAATTAAAGAAAGAATTAAATAAAGAATTAAAGAAAGAATTAAAGAAAGAAAGATAGAAAGAATTAAAGAAAGAAAGAAAGAAAGAAAGAATTAAATAAATAAAGAAAGAAAGAATTAAATAAAGACAGAAAGAAAGAATTAAATAAATAAATAAAGAATTAAATAAATAAAGAAAGAAAGAATTAAATAAAGAAAGAAAGAATTAAATAAAGAAATAATTAAATTCAAATTGTCATAATGGAATGTAATTAGTTACCACTGCCACTGGGTATATACCCATTTACAGTGTGAATACATGCATACATACACATACAATTCGTTAAATAAAATAATGTTTTATATTATCAATAATGTTATTCGATATTTTTCTTGTCAAACACATTACTGTATATCAGTATGGTATTTCAATATTCTGATATATAACAGAAAAACCGTCAATAATAGTAATTTGTTTAAAATAAAATATTTCTGACGTATAGCGGAAACACCTTCCAATACCAGTTTAGACATGTTTTGCACACACTAAATCACAGAATAGCAGCATTCAACTGAGAGCGATTTTTAAGTACCACGATGTATTTAATTTATTGCAATGTCGTTACGGAATTAAGAGTAATTCCAATTGAATAATGTTTTGACCGCGTTCGCTGAGTCCGCTTTTGCGCTCAGAAACCGGAAGAAGTCTCACATTCGTACTGTTTAATGTATTTAGCTCCGCGTGAAGTGTCGAACATTATAGGATCAACTGTTATGGTAGGGTGATCCTGAATCCTACATCCTCATGTATTTGATGACACGTTACGCATATGCTAATTGCAATTTCTTGTGACAGTTAACCGAAAATATCACTTTATGTCTACTTTCATCCACCGCTATGAATTAACTGTTAGAATGTCTGACAGTGAAACGAGTGGGCCCGGGTTCAAATCCAGATTGGTACAAGATTTTTCCGAGGTTTTCCTCAACCAATTAAAACAGAATTGTTGGTTGTCTTTCGGCGTTGGATTATAAACTCGTGCTCAGGGGCGGATTCCTGATTTTAAATTAAGAAGTATATAATGCAATTTGTTTTATGTCTACTACATTATAAGAATATGTAAATTTAAAATTTACAATTTTTCATTATTTATAAAATCAATTTTTTTTAATTTAATACTATAACGATTAGAATTGACAAGATTAGGATATTTAAATATAAATTTGTAATATATTCTTGGTCCTGAATTACTACTATGATTAAATACTGTAGCAGTGTTGCATTTTGCTTCAAACAATCTTAAAGAATTCATACCTCTTTTCTTTCATGACTATGAAAATACAATCCAAAGTTATTTCGTTGTATGAATTTTATTAATACAATATAATAAATTTGTCTTATTTTAAGAACCTTAACTTACGGCTTTTAAGGAACCCCGAGGTTCACTGTCCACATAAGCACATCGGTCCCTATCCTGTGGAAGATTAATTCAGTCTCTATCATTATGTCCCACCTCCCTCAAATCCATTTTTATATTATCCTCCTCGAGATGGCCTCCCCAAAGGTCTTTTTCTCTCCGACCTTCCAACCAGCACTCTAATTTTAAGAACCTTAAAGTCTAGAAACAATTTTTGAGGTGGAAAATCAATAGGTTTATGAAGACATATTTAAATTATTTCATGCTCGACCATGCCGAAATGTAGTAATTATACACCTTGTAGTAGCCCTTTAATGCACCTCATTAAAGTAGGCTACACCTATTCATTATAATTCAGTTGTTCAGCCAATGAGAAATCACCATTGTAACATTATGAAACCGCAAGTATCGATTATTCTCGGATATGCAATCGAAAGACAATTAGCGAAAAGTCACGGAGGCTGGAAATCCAATACTGTCGCAGAAGGGTATGATCTGTTACTATAATGATTAGCGTTAATTGTAAATAATATTCAAATAAATTCAATTTGTCGTCTCGTTTTTCAATTCTAAATCAATTTCCAGGTTATATCAAGCCTAATGTTAATGTTATTGTCTAGATTTTATCAAGTTCAATGACATTCGTGCCTCGAAAAAAATCAATACTTTCGCGTCTGCGCACATCTCACAATACAGGTCAGTTCCGCTCCTCACTTACATAACCATAACATGAATACTTATGAATTATTTAAAGTTAGAGATATGGTCGAGCATAAAAAGTCGTATGAAACTTGCCTATAATGGCAATTAAGACGCTCGTATGAAAATTATGAAACTCGCTTGCGCTCGTTTCATAAACAAACATAATCGCGTCTTAATTACTACCATTATAGGCTCGTTGCATAATGTACTATTCTTTTGTAATAAATAAAGTGGATTAAAATTGGTTTTAAATAAGCTATCACATCCTATAAGTACATACTTAATTACCGATTGAAATAATATTAAATAAATTGTGCATAATAAACTTATTGACAAGTAATTCCTCAATAAAACAAAATAATATATTATTTTACGTAATGTATTACAACTACAGCTTCTATCAAAAGTTGAAGGACGCCGGTTCAAAAGAGACTTTTCACTTTTGTCCTTATACTTACCCCATGTCAAAACCTCTGATGTTTATATAGAGACCAAATGCGCCTGTGAAAAATGAAGTTTTTTTACTGCAAACCCAATCTCTCTGTCTTTCAAATGTGGATTATGTAACGATGTTTATGTTATGAAACCTTATTGAAAAATTACATTTTTACGGGAAAAAAATTAATTACTCCAGAATGAGTGTACGTATATCAATGAATTTTGGGATAGAGTTAGATATTATCTTAAGTCATTCTTCCACATTACAATAATCTGTCACTTCATGCCCCTACTCACTCAATTTCGACTAATTTTTACTTTTTTTTTTTTTTTTTTGCAAGAAATAAATCTAACTTTTTCACACTTGTAACAAACTCCACAACTGTTTACTAAAAACGGAGGGAATAAGATGATTGGCAAGTTTTTACCAATTCCCAATGTTATGACGTATATGGCAGTGGCGGTCCTTGATCAATTTGCCAAGACAATTTATAAAACTGGCAATTTTTTCTAAATAAAAGAACGATAAAAATCTTGATTACAATGCGTGAACGAACTGTCATAAATTTTTAAAATAAAAAGTGATAATTGCAAATGAAACATTTCAGATATGTCTATTCCAAAATTCATTGATCTAAGTACACTCATTTTGGAGTAATTAAGTTTTTTTCCTATAAAAATTATATAATTTTTCAGTAAGTTTTCATAACAGAATAAATGTTAAATAATCAAAAGTTTGAAAGATAGGGAGATTGGGTTTAAAGTAAAAACTTAAATTTTCAGAGACATTCTTTCTCTGTATAGAGATCAGGAGGTTTCACATAAGTACAGGATGATTCAGACTACCCATAACAGTAATTTATTTCGGAATCTAGTGCATTAAAATTTCCGAGAAAAAAATATTTATACTAAACCACATGTGAACTTTCACTTGAGCTTAATTTCATCAATCAGCTCTAACAGGAAGTAGGGTCAGTGGCGTATCACTTTAAAATTTCAAATGGGAGTCCGGGTCAAATAAGGTGCCATTTGATAGAGTTCTTCAAAACAAACAACATCCATAGGAAACGTTTTTACCAATTCCTATTCTTTCAATGAGAAAACGTACAAAAAGATAATGCCATCAATATTGAGAAATGTAAACAAGACAATTAATATTAACATTTTACTGAAAGACTGGACAATTCCATTAATTTTTATAAATGTTCAACTGTCTGCCATTCTAAACAGCACCTGTACTCTTCTTGTAACACTGTCAGTGACTCGTAACACTTCGGCGTGGTCAAATGACTGGTAGGTCTCCCGGATTCGCTGTTTTATGTCATCTCTTATTGTGTCCAGTCTTTCAGGAAAATGTCAACATTAATTGTCTTGTTTACATTTTCGTCTTTTAACATTTCTCAATATTGATGGCATTATCTTTTTGTACGTTTTCTCATTGAAAGAATAGGAATTGGTAAAAACTTTTCCTATGAAAGTTGTTTGTTTTGAAGAGCTCTATCAAATGGTACCTTATTTGACCCATACTCCCATTTGAAATTTTAAAGTGATACGCCGCTGACCCTACTTCCTGTTAGAGCTGGTTGATGAAATTAAGCTCAAATAAAAGTTCGCATGTGGTTTAGTGATAAATATTTTTGTCTCGAAAATTTTAATGCACTAGATTCCGAAATAAATGACTTACGTGTGATCCTAATCACCCATTGGCTTTTTGTACGTTTTCTCATTGAAAGAATAGGAATTAATAAAAACGTTTCCTATGAAAGTTGTTTGTTTTGAAGAGCTCTATCAAATGGTACCTTATTTGACCCATACTCCCATTTGAAATTTTAAAGTGATACGCCGCTGACCCTACTTCCTGTTAGAGCTGGTTGATGAAATTAAGCTCAAATAAAAATTCGCATGTGGTTTAGTGATAAATATTTTTGTCTCGAAAATTTTAATGCACTAGATTCCGAAATAAATGACTTACGTGTGATCCTAATCACCCATTGGCTTTTTGTACGTTTTCTCATTGAAAGAATAGGAATTAATAAAAACGTTTCCTATGAAAGTTGTTTGTTTTGAAGAGCTCTATCAAATGGTACCTTATTTGACCCGGACTCTCATTTGAAATTTTAAAGTGATACGCCACTGACCCTACTTCCTGTTAAAGCTGATTGATGAAATTAAGCTCAAATGAAAGTTCACATGTGGTTTAGTGATAAATATTTTTGTCTCGAAAATTTTAATGCACTATATTCCGAAATAAATTACTTACGTGTGATCCTAATCACCTATTGGCTTTTTGTACGATTTCTCATTGAAAGAATAGGAATTAATAAAAACGTTTCCTATGAAAGTTGTTTGTTTTGAAGAGCTCTATCAAATGGTACCATATTTGATCCGGACTCTCATTTGAAATTTTAAAGTGATACGCCACTGACCCTACTTCCTGTTAAAGCTGGTTGATGAAATTAAGCTCAAATAAAAGTTCGCATGTGGTTTAGTGATAAATATTTTTGTCTCGAAAATTTTAATGCACTAGATTCCGAAATAAATGACTTACGTGTGATCCTATTCACCCATTGGCTTTTTGTACGTTTTCTCATTGAAAGAATAGGAATTAATAAAAACGTTTCCTATGAAAGTTGTTTGTTTTGAAGAGCTCTATCAAATGGTACCTTATTTGACCCATACTCCCATTTGAAATTTTAAAGTGATACGCCGCTGACCCTACTTCCTGTTAGAGCTGGTTGATGAAATTAAGCTCAAATAAAAATTCGCATGTGGTTTAGTGATAAATATTTTTGTCTCGAAAATTTTAATGCACTAGATTCCGAAATAAATGACTTACGTGTGATCCTAATCACCCATTGGCTTTTTGTACGTTTTCTCATTGAAAGAATAGGAATTAATAAAAACGTTTCCTATGAAAGTTGTTTGTTTTGAAGAGCTCTATCAAATGGTACCTTATTTGACCCGGACTCTCATTTGAAATTTTAAAGTGATACGCCACTGACCCTACTTCCTGTTAAAGCTGATTGATGAAATTAAGCTCAAATGAAAGTTCACATGTGGTTTAGTGATAAATATTTTTGTCTCGAAAATTTTAATGCACTATATTCCGAAATAAATGACTTACGTGTGATCCTAATCACCTATTGGCTTTTTGTACGATTTCTCATTGAAAGAATAGGAATTAATAAAAACGTTTCCTATGAAAGTTGTTTGTTTTGAAGAGCTCTATCAAATGGTACCTTATTTGACCCATACTCCTATTTGAAATTTTAAAGTGATACGCCGCTGACCCTACTTCCTGTTAGAGCTGGTTGATGAAATTAAGCTCAAATAAAAGTTCGCATGTGGTTTAGTGATAAATATTTTTGTCTCGAAAATTTTAATGCACTAGATTCCGAAATAAATGACTTACGTGTGATCCTAATCACCCATTGGCTTTTTGTACGTTTTCTCATTGAAAGAATAGGAATTAATAAAAACGTTTCCTATGAAAGTTGTTTGTTTTGAAGAGCTCTATCAAATGGTACCTTATTTGACCCGGACTCTCATTTGAAATTTTAAAGTGATACGCCACTGACCCTACTTCCTGTTAAAGCTGATTGATGAAATTAAGCTCAAATGAAAGTTCACATGTGGTTTAGTGATAAATATTTTTGTCTCGAAAATTTTAATGCACTATATTCCGAAATAAATGACTTACGTGTGATCCTAATCACCTATTGGCTTTTTGTACGATTTCTCATTGAAAGAATAGGAATTAATAAAAACGTTTCCTATGAAAGTTGTTTGTTTTGAAGAGCTCTATCAAATGGTACCTTATTTGACCCGGACTCTCATTTGAAATTTTAAAGTGATACGCCGCTGACCCTACTTCCTGTTAAAGCTGATTGATGAAATTAAGCTGAAATGAAAGTTCGCGTGTGGTTTAGTGATAAATATTTTTGTCTCGAAAATTTTAATGCACTAGATTCCGAAATAAATGACTTACGTGTGATCCTAATTACCTATTGGCTTTTTGTACGTTTTCTCATTGAAAGAATAGGAATTAATAAAAACGTTTCCTATGAAAGTTGTTTGTTTTGAAGAGCTCTATCAAATGGTACCCTATTTGGCCCATACTCCCATTTGAAATTTTAAAGTGATACGCCACTGACCCTACTTCCTGTTAGATCTGATTGATGAAATTAAGCTCAAGTGAAAGTTCACATGTGGTTTAGTATAAATGTTTTTTTCTCGAAAATTTTAATGCATTAGTTTCCGAAATAAATGACTTACGGGTGGTCTGAAACACCCTGTATAAAGTCAGGAGGAGTGTCCTTAAACTTTCGGTAGAAACTTTACTTAACGCAGTTCTTTCACCGAGCTAAAGTTTCAGATCGAGGATCCTTCGACTTTTGACTGCTGAAATACGATATGAGTGATTATACCTAACTATGAAGGGGCTAGGTGTGTAGAAATGGCAATGAATGTATTAAGTCACCAGTCAAGCGAATGGATGGTATAATGGAAGCATAGTGGAATGATGGGATAAACGGGGTCATTGGTTACAGCAAATGGATACAGGATTAATGGTTTATCTTCTCGGTGAATGACGATGAAGTCTTCATTATGCCGTCCGCAAAGCTGACGAGAAGCTTCTGGGATCACGAATATCACACAACCACAAAACGACAACCAAGGAAAAAGATATTAGAATAATGAAGTTGAGAAGTTCATATGAGGAGTTTAAGATATGGAGCAGATGTACGAGCAGAAACAGGTTATTTTATTCTTCCCTTTTCAGAAATTTACGTATTTTCGTGGCGATGTTGATAAGTTTTAGCCTGACATGAAAAAAGCTACAGTACTTCGAGTCAAATTTATACTCCTATTTAGTAAACATGACCGGCGTTTAACTCTATACAATTACAAGCGAACGTTCTCATGAGGATAGATACAGAAGTTAATTTTTTTTCTTCCGCCATGTTAACAATGTCAAAACAATTGCTTATACAAATGTTGGCCACTCGAGAGCAATTACGAAGGCCCTCCAGAAAGTAAGTTTCCCTGGGGCCGTTTACATAAAGAAAACAAAATTTCACTGCAAGATTTATTGGAACAGATACAGCAATTTATTTATTTATTTTATTTATTTATTATTTTGCTAATAATTGTAACATAATATATAATATATACAGAAAAACTTTAGCTCGGCCCTGAAAGAGTAGAACTCGTGCTCAGGGGCGGATTCCTGAATTGAAATTAATAATTATACAATACAATTTGTCTTATGTCTACTGTGCAATTATAATATATAAATTTAAATTTATAATTTTTTAATTTTTATAAAATCAATACATAACTTTTTAAATTTAATACTAGAAATATTAGAATTGACAAGATTAGAATATTTAAATATAAATTTGTTATATATTCTTGGGCCTAAATTACTACTATGATTAAATACTGTAACAGTGTTGGTTCAAACAATCTTAAATAATTCATACCTTTTGTTTCATAACAATGAGAATACAATTCAAAATTATTTCGATTTTTATCTATGAATTTTATTAATACAATATAATAAATTTGTATTACGTTAAGTACATTAAAGTCCAGAAACAAATTTTGAGATGGAAAATCAATAGGTTTATGAAGACATATTTTAATCATTTTCTTCTGTAATAAATAAAGTGGATTAAAATTGGATTTAAATGAGCTACCCCATCCTATAATTCCATACATAATTACCGATTGAAATAAAGTAAAATATATTGTACGTAATAAACTTATTGACAAGTAATTTCTCAATAAAACAAAATAATATACTATTTTACGTAGTTTATTACAAAGGCAATTAATGTGTTGGTTCCATTTTAAATGATTATCGAAAATTATGCCTAAATACTTAACTTCAGAGGACTCTTTAATAATCGGACATTTACACTGTATAAGACAACAATCAGAATTATGTAATTTAATACTTAATATAGATGTAGGAGATTTGTTACATTTTTCAGATAATGAGAATGGAATAATTATGGTTTTATTTTCGTTGATAGAAAGATAATTTGTGTCAAACCATTTTTTTATTAATTTAAGTCCATTATTTGAATTATTATATGCATCACACCAGGTTTTTCCACCAAAAAGTAAAACTGTGTCACCTGCATAAGAATAGTGAAGACCATTGCATTGTTGTAATTCAATTTTTAATAAGTCATTAATATTAAGCATACAAAGAAATAATTTATTACAGTTGTATGAACACCTTTTGTAAAATTAAATTAAAATTGATATAATCAGTTAAAAACCAGACATGTTTCGGAGGAATGCTCCTCCATCTTCAGTGGCAATACCACGACGCTGGTACAGATGTTCGACCGCGTATCGTGGCTTGAAGGAGACTCCTTTAAGCCACGATTGTTACCTTGATCAAATTCTCTAACAATTTTTTTAGTAACTTGATATATTGCATTATCTGTACTGAATTTTTTTTCGAAAACCAAATTGTTGAGCTATTTTTCAAAATATTTCCCACCGGAATTGAGACATGTGTCATACCGTGGAATCAACAGAGACGTGCAGACTGGTTCCGAACTCAGGCGGCAGACTTCTACGACACAGGGATACAAAAGTTGATTCTACGGTATGACAAATGTCTCAATTCCGTTAGGAATATGTTGTAAAATAGCTCAACAATTGCTATATCTGTTCCAATAAATCTTTCCATGAAATTGTGTTTTCTTTCTGTAAACGGCCCCAGGGAAACTTACTTTCTGGACGGCTCTCGTAATTCTCCTCGAGTGGCCAAAATTTTTATAAGCACTTGTTTTGACGTTATTAATATGGTGGAAGAAAAAAAATTAACTTTTTATCTGTCCCCATCAGAATGTTTGCCTGTAAGCCCAATAGACCTTCTCTTTCGCCCAGCCAGACTCTAATTAAATACAATAGGTTTGCAGCAGTGGTTGACGAAGATTACATAATACAGAGTGTTTCCGAGATGGTGTTACAAACTTTCAAGGATGATGGCGAAGGGCACATGCATCAATTTGAGATAAGGAACCCTGGTCCGGAAATGACCAAGTCGAATGTTACAAGCAAAAATAGTTATGTGGAAATGAAATAATTTTATTCCTCTGTAAACCTTATTTATGTGTATTTATCTGTACATCTTACACATACTGTATTCATCTGACGTTGTTTACGTTGTCTACTTACAGTATTCCATTCAGTGCGCTGTCTGAGGGATGGGGACAGGAAACTACACTAAAGCAATGCAGATAGCGTAATGTGTAACGGACATGGTCGGTCCTGATATGCACGTCTGTAGACAGCAGTGTATGTGTACAAGTTGCAGTGTCCAGTCGATCAGTCCTAGTGAAATGGAGGAGTACACGAGAGCGGAATAAGCAGACCTGATTTTCGAATACGGATGAGCCAATGGGAACAGTAGACAAGCTCACAGATTGTGTCGGTACAAGTACTCACGTAGGAGACATCCGGCCCATATAATTTTTCCACGACTGTTCCAGTCATTTCCGGACCATGGTTCCTTATCTCAAATTGATACAGGTGCCCTTCCCCATCATCCCTGAAAGTTTGTAACACCACCTCGGAAACACCCTGTATAAAATGCTGCCTGCAATACACAGCAAAGGAGGAGGTAGGAGGGGAGGCTACTCAGAATGAACAAGTACTGGCTAAGGGGAGAAAGATCATGCCTTACTCTCCGCCCTGCTTGTGTAATAAGGGGTTGACTCGCGAGTCACGGAATGCCCACCACTGGGCATAGGCCTATTTATGTTAATGTCTAGACCGTACATCAGTAACATGAGAGTTGCAATAGAGAATAATAATAATAATAAAAGTAAAAATAAATAATGAAAGATAGATGCGTAGTGTCAGTGAAACAATAATAATACTTATTTACAAATGGCTTTTAAGGAACCCGGAGGTTCATTGCCGCCCTCACATAAGCCCGCAATCGGTCCCTATCCTGTGCAAGATTAATCCAATCCCTGTCATCATATCCCACCTCCCTCAAATCCATTTTAATATTAACCCATTTATGCCCAGATTATTATTTTTTTTTAAATTTTTGTTTCACATATCATATTAAGTGAGTCAGAGGGACGTTGTAAGCATGAGGAACTATGGAAATACTGATTTTGTTACTTCAGTAAAAATTTATGGGGTGGGTCGATAACGACCCACTAGGCACTTCCTCGAGAATTTGTTCATTATAATGTTTTGATGATTTCCTGTTTTATTTATGCTTTTGCGTAGTATGCAACTTGTTAAATTTAAAAGTAAAGAGTAAACAAATCATAACCATATTAAAAACGCATACGATTTTTTTTTAATATTTATTGAATAATTTCCCTGAGAGCTATATTCACATTCACATGTATTTTACATTCACACATCTGAAAGGAAACCTTGTACTGGAAAAAAAAAAAATAATTTGAAACACACAATAAATTATTTTACATGACATAAGGTCCACACCTGTGGTTAGCGCGTCTGGCCGCGTAGCCAGGTTGCCCGGGTTCGAATCCCGGTCGTGGCAAGTTACCTGGTTGAGGTTTTTTTCAGGGTTTTTCCCTCAACCCAATATGAGCAAATGTTAGGTAACTATTGGTGCTGGACCCTGGACACTTTCCACCAGCATTATCACCTTCATCTCATTCAGACACTAAATAACCTGAGTTGTTGGTACAGCATCATAAAATGACCTACTAAAATACATGACATAAGTCCTTAGTTCTACTCATGATATGGTGCACCTCTGACATGCTTTTACAGTACCACAAATCTTGTATCGCCGTCTTTGTTGTTGGGCTATAGTGCCCACAGTGATCCTTCCTCCGGTGTTTTTGATGGTATCGAAGGAACGAACTCGTCTTCCACTCTTTGGAGAAGTGTCAAATTCTATGCTTGCGTTATTTCGTGGTCGAAGGCGAGTGCATCCAAAGACTTTCGATATGATCGACTGACTGAGAAGCCAAGCATTGTTCATGCACACATCTAATAACCACGAAAGTAATGGTATGTGCCATTTTTTCCACGTATATCAGAAGTATGTACCCCACTCATATTGCAATTATTTTTACGGAAAACATAAGGCAGACGAACTTTGATTTCCTCTTCTTGTAAAGGGGCTACTTCATGTTCGTTAGACGTGATGCTCACCTTTATTTCTTTCTCGCTTTATTCTACGTGTCGGTGGTGGGGAATTCTCAATTTCATTGCTGATAAGATCTGAATCTTTTCTAATATCGGTGCCCCCTTCCTCATTATAAGACTGAACAATGTCTGGTAGCTCTGTCACTAACTCTGCTGCGGTTTGTAGTTGAGCTCGGTCGGAGTCCTTGCAATCTTCATCTCCAGATTCTGCATCCGTTATCCACAGGCAGACCAATGAATATATCTACCCCGTACTTTGGGATTTTGGAAGAATCAGTTCTCTCCAACTATTGTAGAATTTAGATTACTGTCAGACCAGTGATTCTGAAAAGGGGGAATACTTATGACTATGGAAACTGTTATGAAGGATCTCAGTTTTCAGATAGGGCCAGTAGAGAACTCTCATGAAGATAAAAAAAAAGATAAAACGGGATCATTCTGATTATTCACACCCGACTCTCATAGGTGCCGCTAGTGCCGAGAATTATGAACTACTTAGTTCGTCAAAGACTATCCAGAGTGCATCTCAAGCGGTGAGATATAACATTACACAAATAAAACAATGTTGTAAACGAAAGCGCTAATAAGCCTGAGATATTCTGAGAAATTCTATCAGAATTATCATCCCCAAAAGCAATCCTAATCCTTACACAAACATCTATTGAGGTAGTTGTTCGTAAAAACATCACTGAAAGAAAAATAATAAGAAAACAAAATGATTTCATAATGGAAAGCTATGTGAAAGGTAGTCCTCGAATAAGTGCTTAGTGGGTCGATCACACTAAATTCTAAGTCCTACTGTACAGCAAATAACGTAAATATTGACAAAAACATAGAAGATACATATTCTCCTGAATCTTCTTGGCAGGAAACACTGATTGTTGATAAAATTCACGAATTGAACAGAGTTTTTACTCACTTTTTCTTCTCCAAGGCAGACTGTAGTTGCGTCATATTTATTCGGCAAGTTCCCGCGCAATAATGACGTGGTCTGTTGGTTTCCCGCGTGTTCCACAAGTGCATTGTACCTTTATGCATCTAAGAAAAGTAGACACGTAGTGTTGTCTAGACTAATTCGCGTGGAAAATAATTTTAATCAATGGGTCGAAAACGACCCAAAGGTCTTTTTCCCTCCGGCCTTCCAACTAACACTCTATATGCATTCTTAGATTCACCCTAACGTGCTATATGCAGTGCCCATCTCAAACATCTGGATTCAATGTTCCTAATTATTAATAATTATATATAATAATAAATTTTCAGTCAAATACACTTTTCAATTTGTGAGGTCAGATAATCTGTTACATCACAATATTTAGTACGAAGTCACTAATATTTTCGACTTTAAAAAGTCATCTTCAGGTGCATGAGATGCAAACAATATTTAAAAATAGGTGATAAGTTGATCTAGCAATTAATAACATGGTAAATAATGCACGTACTGGCATTTACAATTATATAAATTTCGTGCCTCTTGAGGTAACTGTACATGGTAAAGCTGAACACTGATGCTAGATTTTCGTGTGTATATAAGACAAGGAGAAGGCACGGCATGATATTAACCTTATACAATTAAAGGCTAAGAATTCTCATTAGATCGTATCTGTCCATACATCATCACTCAGTCTAAAACATGTAACGTCGGGTGAAACACGCCCCCTTGTCTGGATGCAAACAACTGAACAGCTATGTAAGTACAAATATAATAAACCTTCAAGAAACGCTGATATCAGCTCTCATAACCTATTAACTAAAATATTTTCAGACAACTATGGCATTCACCACGACGTGCTCTCCCACCAACGGCATTTGCATCACAGCTTCTCCATCTGTTTTAAATTTATACATTATATTTAACATTTTAACATAGTTAATATCAAACTGTATAATTTAATTTTAATGATATGATCTAATGAGAATACTTAGTCTTAATTGTATAAGGTTAATATCATGTTGTGTTTTCTCCTTGTCTTATATACACACGAAAATCTAGCATCAGTGTTCAGCTTTACCATGTACAGTTTACCTCAAGGGGCACGAAATTCATATAATTGTAAATGCCAGTACGTGCATTATTTACCATGTTATTAATTGCTAGATCAACTTATCACCTATTTTTTAAATATTGTTTGCATCTCATGCACCTGAAGATGACCTTTTAAAGTCGAAAATATTAGTGACTTCGTACTAAATATCGTGATGTAACAGATTATCTGACCTCACAAATTGAAAAGTGTATTTGACTGAAAACTTATTATTATATATAATTATTAATTGTATTCACACTTTTCTGAACCAACATGTCTTTCAAAAAGTTCCTAATTATGTCAGATGAATATAATGCGTGCAGTTCTGCGAAAATCTGAGAGTATCGTTTTTCCTTGTTCTGTCGCTGACACTCTGTTAACCCAACGACTGACAGCACTCCTATCCACTACTTGATCCCCATAGACATGTAAGCGTCTGTGAATGTGTGTAATGGTTTTCTGCTCCTCAAAGAGAAATTCAATCACAGCTCTCTGCTTTGTACGTGTTTCACGTGCAGTCGCCATTTTAAAACTAAACTACATTACAGCCATCTAACGAAAAACGCCGAAACTGTATGACGAAATACAGGAAGCTTTAAAATTTCGTTATGTTCCAATGATAGGCAGTCGAGAAAAAATGATGTGCATTAGTTATTTAACCACCCTCATATTATAATAATTGTTATGAAGTATACTCACTGGAAGTACTCTGAGGCCGGCGAGAAATGAGGAGTCTTCCCCGCGTCGCCGCCCGCAGCGACGCTGCCCTCACTGGGGCTGGGGGTGTCGACGGAGGTGTTGGCGCTTGTGTTGGAGGTAACGACGTCGCCCGAGGCGCTCTCCAGGCACCAGATCGTGTTCCACGTGTTGTTGCAATGGAGCCAGGGCAGCTCGGGCGTGGCGCTAGCCACCAGGAAGTACAGGGCCCAGCAGATGATCACGTTGTAGTAGAAGGACACGTAGAACGCGACCAGCACGGCGCAGAAGCCGACGCCTGTAGCCAGCACAATTAAAGACACAGTTAGTGCCCGAATCTCGCTACTTCGAAAGCTACAGTTAGCACGCAACTCCGCCGTAGACTGTCCCAAGCCCGTTTAAGCCGATGTGCTACTGAAATGTCTAAAATCCCTATTCCATAAACACATTCTTTCCTCTACCTGTAGTCCTTTTAAAATTTTGTGTACTGTGTTTTCTATGTTTATGATGTACTCACGGTATTCAGATCCCCTTCCTTTCCTATATCTCTTCTTACCTTTCTCTTTCTGTGGTCTTTATACTTTAATGTTTATTTGAAATTACACCTGTACTTGAGTGTAGGCCTATTATAGGCTACATACGTATACTTTTCGTTTAAATTTATACGAGAGAGGATCCGAAAGTAACACACAATATTTATTTTACAAAGTATTTAATGGGTAAGAAAAAAGAAATAATGAAAAAAAGCTACAAATTTTACCAGTTTTTCGACATATGAACTAAGTCTCTCGACATATTTCTTTCATCGTGACACAAATTTGAGTTATACCTTGTTCATAGAACTCCGTTTCAGAGTGTAGGGGAAATTGTTGTACCTTCAGCGTAGTGTACCTTTGAACATTTTTTGTTTTTTAATTTTTGCTGCTACCTAGAAACTCAAACTGAAGTATATTGTAGAGAAAGCCGCTAAGTAATTCTGATCGTAGTTTCAGTTTGATTTACTGCAAAGTGTGAGTTCCGTGGACAAAAGAAGTTTTTTTAGTACCAAAAGTAAATATTTCGTTTATTGATATACATTTTCTAACACAAAATCAGATTGTATTCGTTAATAACTTTCAAGTACGATGTGTTATCATCATCTGATGAGTAATAACATATTTTAATTTCCATGATTTATTCGAATCTCTAATTTTCGGAGCCATATTTGTTTAAACGTGCACCCTCTTATATCTTTGAACACAAAAATCTTGTACCATGGAACATGTTCCCGAGTACAGGATACTATCGGTTTTTGTTTTTGTTTTATTTTAATATCATGCCACGAAGTAAGTCTGGAGTCCCCAATTGATCCGGATGTCTTGAACAAAGCTGTTGAAGCAGTTATTGCTCCTCCAAGAAATAAAATCTAAATCACAAAAGCCTGCTCTGGTTTATGATGGCAAATACATTTTAAATATGAATGCCAGTTCTTACAACTATATTCCCACTTATATTCCCTGTATTCCAACTTACAAGAGGGTATGTTCCAAGGTAAATGAATCTGTTGTACCTTTGAACACATTACATATCACTTTCTTTTATTTTTTCCATCCTTAATAGATGTGTAAAAAAGAAAATACATACAGGAAGTTGTAAAGAAACCCTAAGTAATTATTGCAAGCATTTTTTCATTTAAAAATTTCATTTCTCAAAATTAAAAAAAAAATGTAAAAAGTTTTTAAAGGTACAACAGTCTCCCCTCACTTATATAACCACCTGCGCACGACCGATTTCACTTCTTCATCCGAACAGAAGCTTTGGTTTGCTAGGAATCTCTTCATTGGTCCGAAAAGGTGAAAGTCCGACAGTGCCAGATCTGAACTGTAGGGTGAGTGACTGAGCACCTCCTATCAAATTTCTCAATTTTTCCATGAACAGAACCGCAACCTGATGACGAGCATTGTCGTGAAGAGGTCTTACGTTTACAGCGTCTCTGTTAGGGCGTTTTTCTCGAAGGGCCGACGCAAATTTGTAAATGTTTAAGCTGCTCTTCACACGTAGACTATGTTAACAAACAAGCTATATTTACTCAGTAGTTACCGTTCGTTCCGCCAAGGCGACACTTGACCGATCCATTGCCGTCTGCAGCGTAAGATTCAAACTATCTACCAACTTTGGACGTTCGGTCCAAAATAATATTTCGTACAAAAATTTTTGTGCGTTACTCTCCGATCCTTCTTAGTGTTATATTGTTTTGTCTATTACATCTTTAACATTATATATTTCATTTTTTATTCTGTATAGACTTACTGTTAATATCCTTTCAGAGCCTTAAATAATTACAGTATATCCGACGCTTACATTTTAATGAGGTTATTTTTCCATTACATTTTTCAGGTGGATGATAATTTGCTGTAAAATTTCTTAGCACTCCAAGAAGAGAGAATACGTACCTTTAAATAATGGACAGACCCTCCAGACGCTGATGGGTCCCTGTCTGTTGTACTGGCCGAGGATAAGTTCCATGTAGAAAAGGGGGACCGCACCGAATACCATCATCAGCGTGTAGGGGATCAGAAACGCTCCTGTTGAAAGGTAAGAAACAACATATTTCTATATTGCGGCTACCAATTGTAAGAAATTAAGTTTTAGTTCACATTCTTACAACCTTTCAAGACATCGCCGCCCAGTGGTAATTTCTCAGCATCATAAACGCTCGCTTAACAGTGGTTTCAATTAAAACTTTCACACGCGCAACTTAAACGAGCAATTGTTTTACGAACGATTAAGGAAATAACACGGTTATGGAATCACCGATTTTTGATAAAGGGACCAGCAGTTGAATTAATATTTCAAAGCAAAATAAATAAATGAATTTTATGCAATAAACGGATTTTTACTTATAAATAGCAGCAAAATTCAGATACCGCAGTCTTGATTTTTTTCGGAGTTAAATTAGCCTGCCATCAACAGATTTGTGCAGATATCTCTTTTTTTTTTCAAATTGTCGGTTGGTCTATTATTGCTTAACTCCGTCCAATTCTTTTTCTGAATTAGAACATAGTAGGCGAATTCATTAGTCAGCAAAGGGTTATATAGAATGATTGGTAAAGATCATGACTAGGGGACGGATGTTGATGAAAAGTCCTCTTCTTGTTTATCACATTAGAACGATGCCTATTAATATAGAAATCCTTCTTATGTTAATATCAACGTAAAAAAAAGTAATTTCTTATTTTGCATTTTTTGCATTTTTTTTTTAGTTTTTGAAATAATAGGTCTTTTTTTTCTGCATTTTTTGGTCATTTTTAATACCTCGAAGAACTTTCAAATCATTTGGAATGCATTTTATTTTCCTCTTTACCGATAGATCAGTTAAATCATTTTCTAACCAAATAGGTCCGTAGTAATTACCTACTGAATAAGTAAATAACAGTGAAGTTTGAGTTTTATAGTTTGGAACAGACTCTAAAGTCCATCCCTCATTCCACTGAAGGCTTTACTTCACACAACGGAAGTAATATAAAATGCTTGACAGCAGCTTAGTTTAAGTGAGGACTTCGACCGCTACTTTTCTTTTGTCGGTACGAGGGTGTCTTCAGAATTTATGTTTAGAAAGGGGGGAAACTTTCACCATGTCCTGGACAGGACGTTGTGTCCTCAACATGGTTCGGGACAGTATTTTTAACACAAAGATTGCAACAATGCCCACAATTTGTTTTGTCATTCACACTATCTCATCTGGAAGATCTGGGAACAAAAGTGAAGCGCGGAAGGAGGAGGAGACGGAGAATGAAGGCACTGACATGGTCCACCCCTGATTGAAACACATTGTAAACCCTCATTAAAATCTATAGTTTTCCCTTAAAACCTTCATTTTTTTGCACGTTCTTTTCCTTTATCTTAGCCAAATTCCAGGAAGTTGCCGCCTCTCTCCGAGATTTGCAGGACAGGCATTGAAACAAGGTGACTAATTTTTAAGAAGTTGTGGTGCGAGTACAGTGAATAATATTTAAATGTCATTTTCTTTTAATTGTAAGATTTAATCCCATCATGATTATATTCACTCTCTGAAAATCTTACATATGAATCTCATCTTATTTAACAAAGTGAGAGTCCACACCTGTGGAGTAACGGTCAGCGCGTCTGGCCGCGAAACCAGGTGGCCCGGGTTCGAATCCCGGTCGGGGAAAGTTACCTGGTTGAGGTTTTTTCCGGGGTTTTCCCTCAACCCAACAGGAGCAAATGCTGGGTAACTTTCGGTGCTGGACCTCGGACTCATTTCACCGGCATTATCACCTTCATTTCATTCAGACGCTAAATAACCTAGATGTTGATACAGCGTCGTAAAATAACCCAATTAAAAAAAAAACAAAGTGAGATAATGAAGTGAGTGCGCGCTTTCTTTTTTATTTGTGGAAAACGTGTGTACTGAGCCCTTGTTTTACTCGTATTAATTCCAGTAAAACGAAATAAGCTGAAGGCAAGACGAGGCTTAGTAGAACAAAAGAAAATCAATTCTCCTTTTGGCATATACTCAAGTTAGTGTTTGTTAAATTTTTAAAACCGCTATTGACTGAAAGAGAAAGTTGCTGTCCAGTTCAAAAACTTTGGCTCTGTCTACTTCAATGAAAGAAGCAAGTAATGAACAGAATTAATTGATTGAAAGCAAGACGAAATAAGAGATTGGGAGACGACAGTGAGTTCAAATTAATTAAAAAGAGTGAAATATTTTCCACTTGAAATATTTTTGTGATTTTTTTTCGAGATACGAACCACATAAATCTTTATCCCCTCCCTCCTCTATATTTACAAGTCCTTCGTAAGTTCATAAATTATGCATGATTATTAATACATCAAGCCTAGAAGCAGCCTATAATTTAATTAATGATCACAGATTAAAGGAATATTGAACAATTTATTTATAAATTGGAAACTGGTCGTTGGAATGTGAATAGAACAACTTTTAAAAACTTTGTACAAAATCTAAAAAGAAAGTAAATCAGTACAATATTTTGTGGTATTATACTGTATATTCTATTTTGTATTTATCTGTTTTTGGGCGCTGTTATGTTTACGGGTTGAATTTCTCTGTTTTCCAGTACAATTAGGTTAGAATCGTACAAAATGTAAAATTAAAAACGAAAATTATTATATCCCAATGAGAGTCTGAATTTTGAAAGATTTCATTACTAGATTTAAATATGGGGAATCTTTAATTTGTTATATTAAAAGGAAAGATGGAATATCCATAGAAGGAAACGGATGAAGATTAGTAGGAGTGTGTTACAATCCAGGGCCCTAATTATACCAGGAAAGTATGTAATATCCTAAAATCCATCCATAAAATTCTAAATATAATGCATAGAATCATAATGTAAACAGCCGATTCATGGAAGAAATAGGACTGTTTGTGGGTTATTCCAAGTTATACATTTGTTGCGGCAGAAATTACACGGTAGATTTTGATAAACGAAATCCCTTCTGACAGTACTAATCGTCTTCGAAATAATCGGCTGTAGATCTAGCTGCTATTTTATTTAGTCGACCTGCTAATCACTGGTTGTCTCTTTAACAGCTCGAATATGACTGGTTAGAGATGACTAGGCTCCGTATTCCAACTACCTAAAGACTGAAGTTAAAGACACATTGGGTATATAGTACGCCAAACACAGGTAATGCAACGGATAAGGATATAAACAAACAGGTCGTCGCTGCTTGTTCGTGGAGTACAGTCAACTCCCGGAATTTTGAAGCTGTACTAGTAACACATGCTTAAGACATGATGCTAATTTTCGTCGTGATCTTTGCAGTGAATAATAACGTGCATTCGTAAGTTACGGAACTTGAACATTTGCGGAAATGATTTTATATTGCAAGAAATTCTTTCAATAGGATATGACGGTATCGGTGCATGATGTAGTACAAGATATTCCTATTGTCTGATATATATATTTTTTTTTTGTTTTTCATTATTATAATGCATATGTCACCCATCCCTGAAAACCCACTAATTTTCTATGTACTTTTCTAGAAATTTCCTAAAATGTAGATTATTTAATTTATTAATTTGGATGTCTGAACATCATGATAGGCTACACAAATTCATGCTAAACGTAGAGTTAATATCTTCATAATTTTCGGATTGTGATGGTACTGGTTCTTTTGAATTACCTTCAACACATTTTCTGTGCCTTTTGGTATTGCACTGTCTTTCATTGCACTGTTTTTGTTACGTTTGCGTTTATTTTACACAATTTATATGTAATGTTGTCTATACTGACGGTTCAAATATCCTTAATTATGCCCTGCAATATTACACGCTTGAGCGTCTTACCTAAGGCATTTTACCTCTGCAATGAATCTTCAATCAGCCACAAAGGTGTAGTTATTTAAATAATATGATTAGTAAGAGCAGTGATCGATAAGACTGCTCGCTATGACTGCGTCCCGGTTTTGACTTTCTAGAGGAAGAGGGCAGAGGATGCTTAACTATTTTGTATACTACCATACCTGTATACATGTAATGCCCCATTTTGACTATTGCGATTCCTTACTAACTAATGTAAGTTCACTCTTAGCTGAGAGACTACAACGTGTTCATAATGTGTGCATACGATTCATCTGCAATACTCGTAAATTTGACCATATAACACCTTCCCTCCAGTTACTTTCATGGGTGCGTCTGAAGGAACGAAGAACAATACATTCACTGTCTCTTCTATTTAGGATCATGCATACTTCTACTCCGAATTATCTCTTATCGCGCTTTCAATTTCTTACAACTCTTCGAAACCGATATCAAGCACTTCTTTCTATCCCTCATCATAGAACGTCTCTATACTCATCCTCCTATACTGTAGAAATACCTCGTCTCTGGAATTCGCTACCTAATGATGTCAGGGACTGCCGGACTTTATCACAATTCAAAATTAAATTGGAAAATTTTGTCTTGTTTAATGCTTTTTAGATATTGCTAAAAGTGTTGATTTGTGTTTTTTTACTCCAGATTAAAATCGCAAGTTTCTTGTTTATGTTAGTTAATTAGGATATAAATTAATTATACTTAATCACTCATTTAAAGTTTGTGTGACTGCAACCTGTGTATATTTTTGTGTGACTTTACTTCGTTTATAGTGTTTTTTTTCCTTTTTATTTCTGTTATTGTATTTGTATTCCTGGTGTTGTAGAAGAGAAGGCCTGATGGCCTTAACTACACCAGAATAAATAAATAAATAAATAAATAAATAAATAAATAAATAAATAAATAAATAAATAAATAAATAAATAAATAAATAATTACCTATACCTGCGCTGTGACGTCAGTATACTTCGATGAATCAGGCAACATCATTCCAATTTACAATTCATTTTAATATATCAATATGCCTGGTAAATTATTAATAAGTATTTAATGAATTTCAA
The DNA here is from genome assembly GCF_040183065.1 of Periplaneta americana. Lineage (NCBI taxonomy): Eukaryota > Metazoa > Arthropoda > Insecta > Blattodea > Blattidae > Periplaneta > Periplaneta americana. Next base: position 17,744,574 of record NC_091119.1, read on the forward strand.
TCTCAAGGCATATAAACTTGCAAATGTTTATTTGCTATTTAATAACAATATATGAACGTTTTCGCCGTTTAGGGCATCTTCAGATATAACAAAACATATTATCTGGACCTATAATAACATATTATGCAAATAACAAGGAAAATGGAGAACAATATATGTGATACATGAAATTTATGAGCTTTATGTAGATATATCATGATACAGGATGAATATTGAGATAATCTTTGAATTTGAACTTAGACTGGACGAGTATTTTATTTTATACATATAGCTCATGTTACAATTAATATATAATGTTTAAAATTTGTCAATGATGTTAATTTTAAAATTTACAATGATGATAATAAAATATTTAAAATAATCATGGCTGAAAGTTGTCGTAAGTTACAAGATAGTATGCGTAGTTGATGTTCTTGTGTTTTGTAATTATTTCGCTTAGAGAGGCCGTTGGCATTTGAATGAATGTTGTTTGACGTTGATGACTACATTACAATTGATATACAGTGATTAAATTAGTCAATGTTAAAATTTAAATTTTATAATGAAGATAATAAAATATTTAGAGTTATCATGGCTGAGAATTGTCGTAAGTTCAAGATGGTTTTCGTAGTTGATGTTGTGTGTTTTGTAATTGTTTCACTTAGAGGTCATTGACTTTATATCTGAAGATGCCCTAAACGGCGAAAACGTTCATATATTGTTATTAAATAGCAAATAAACATTTGCAAGTTTATATGCCTTAAGATTGAAATTCATTAAATACTTATTAACATCATTCCAGTTTATAGGTAGCTGGAATACGTAGCCTAGAGATTACTTTGGTTAACTTCCTGTTTGAAGTCCTAACCGAGGTCGATGCACCGTAAAAATGCGTAACCATGCTATGGTGGCTATGTTAACCGGTGGTCACACTAACCAACGTTGATGCACGTGGCCGTTAGCCTACTTGTTTCAATCAAGATCATAGCGTCTACATTATTCATTAACCGTACTCGAATTAGCTGTAAGTAAAGGGAGGACTGACCTCCGCCGTTCCGGTAGCAGAGGTAGGGGAAGCGCCACACGTTTGCGAGGTCGACAGCGAAGCCGATTATGGAGAGCAGGAAATCGGCCCCGCGCCCCCAGGTTTCTCTGCCGTCCGAGGCCGCTGCCGCGCCACCGTCCACGTCACCCGGACCTCCCGACGGCACCACCAGAGCCTCGTACCCTTTCTCGTCTTCTTCCAACTGCACTTGCAGGTCTTCTGCAGAAAAACCAAACACATCAATTAATTTTCTGTGGTACGTGGTCTTCCAACCTATACTCTACTCAAGTGATCGCCAAAAGCTGTGTCGCGACACATGCCCCTGCCTCCACTCAAGCGTAACCATGGCATCATATCCCCACCCTCTGTTTACAGCCTTCACTTCGATATAAGTAATAGTAACATACGTTACAAGAGCGGTATGTTGACGTTTTCATGTTCGAGGAAAAGATTGAAAAAGCGAAACGTAGTTGAGCTTTTTTAATTTCCGAGAACATGAAAACAAACATACCGCTCGTGTATCGTACATTATTTTGTGCGAAGATCGTTTATTACATACCTGAAAGACGAATTTCTAATTAGTTGCAATGAAATCTCCATGTTGGTTTCTGTTTAATGACGCCAACTTCGGAACACCAAAATATCTTTCTTCAACATTGTTGCTGTAAAATGTTTTCTGTGTTTACTATACTCCAGCAGGCCGTGATATACGTCTGTCTTTTTTCCCCCCCCAGTCTATAAATGCGAACTTAAAACAAACGGTAAGGTTATGTAATGATTTATTTTTCATTTTAATATTTTAACAATATTATTTATATAACATATTGCAGTAATAACATCCGCATCTGGAATCTTGTTGATTTTTTCGCGGCTTCCTTAATGTTACTTGTATCAGGAATGCAATAAGTTTCGTGGAGTAGTAGACTTTACTTAATTTTTGCAAATATTTAAAAACAATAATTAACATTGCAATTTAGGTGAAATTGCAGTGGTAAGTTTCCAATTTATAATTATTACTATGTTAAACGTCTCTAAAAATAATATGTTAAAAGCCTAAAGCAGTAAAATGAATGTCGCGCTTAAGCGGTAAGAAGAGGGAAATTGTTATGTGTGTTACGTTGGGAATACTGAATGTGGTATTTCACACTTACCGCGTATTGGTTCTGTGCGGAAAACAAGCAAATACGTACGATCTCGCACAAAGACATTTATCAACAGCGGACGTACGCATGTAATGTTACAAGTGTGTAGGATAATATGTTTCGATGCCATTTCGAAAACAGATCATAAGTAAAAACTTAATTTTAAGGAGCATGGGAGAAAAAGTATTTATTTTGTGCAGATGGCAAAAATATGAGATACTTAATTTGTTGTAAAATTTTAAATGAAGTATAAAAGAAAAATGTACGCTGTCATTATTCTTCTTGTTATGAAGACTACCACGCCCTTACCTGTAACTTGAATAATAAACGAACAATAAAAAATATTGGTTTCTATGTCTTAATCGGTGTAAAATACTTCCACGTTTTTTCGACGTATGTAGTGTAATTTGAATATTTCATTAATAAATAAACAATAAAAAGTATCGGCTTCTATGTCTTAATCGGAGTAAAATACTTCCACGTTTTTTTTTAATATGTAGTGTAATTTACAACTTCGTGACAGCCTGGTACGTTTTTCTAATTTATGGTAAATAAGAAAATAAATGTATTTTATTTTATTAATAATACAAAAATAATGAATAAGAGAATAAAAAAAAATTACATGGAAAAAAAGTGTGTATAGTTAATAAGTAGAAGAATATTATATTGCTTTTGTTTTTTGGTCACAGTCCGTGTCTGCACTGTTATTCACTGCATTACCTGAGGAGATACCCACTCCACTCCCTCTCCCTGCGATAGTGGTGTGCGGGTTGCATTTCTATTACGTCACAATTTTGTGGTGTTTGGCAACCACTGGTCTACTCCATATGATAATAATAATCCTGTAAGTCTGTAAGCGACTTGCTCAAAATCGACCTATTATGACCAATTTCTTTTAAACAGTTGACAGATATTGCCTTCCGTAATCATAGATCTAGGACAATAAACGGAATTAGGATTCACATTCAGACATTCACTGACGTCTCTATACGGACATAAAGACTATTCGGGAGAAAAATAGGTAGAGAGAAAAAGAATCAAATTCATGGATAGATGGCACACAGGCAAACCGATCTAATACACTGCTCCGTCGATTTAGTAGAATGCGTTTGAGTCTACAGAAAACAGAAAACAGTACAACGCGGTCTGTTGTTATGACGAGAATCCAAGCCCCCGCAAAACAGTAAGACATCATGTCACAAACACTTTCAAGTCTGAGTATTTCTGACAAAGTAAGTATTATTCAACGCCTTGAAAACGGCACAAATGTTAAGGACATTGCTGGAGAGAGTAAGGAAATATTGGTTTATTTTTGTTTTTTATTATTTATTTATTTATTTATTTATTTCTTTACTGATTTATTTTTTCATTTATTCTATAATTCATTAATTTGTTCATTCGTTCATTCATAACTTCACTCACACACACACACATACATACATATATATATATATATATATATATATATATATATATATATATATATATATATATATACTTATACAGTAATTTATTGGTATATATTAATTCATTTATTACTGTATTTTCTTTACATATATACATTCTAGGAAATAAAATTAATTTGTATTAATGTTGTATCAGATTCGCTTTTATAATGAATAACAACTCTTAAATGTCCATTCCCGTGTGATCGATTTTTTACTGTCCATAATATTCCTTGACTTTCTTGTTCTACCTCCTTTTTGCTAACGTACCCCGAAACTGCATTGCAATTACGTAAGAATTAACAGCAGACTATGCTGTTGTACTAATAATAATAATAATAATAATAATAATAATAATAATAATAATAATAATTATTATTATTATTATTATTATTAAGTTATTATTATTATTTATGCACTTGTATTAATTGTAGATATGGTTGAGTGTAAGAGAAGGCCTTAACTCTGCCAGGTAAAGTAAAATAAATTATTATTATTATTATTATTATTATTATTATTATTATTATTATTATTATTATTATTATTATTATTATTATTATTTATGCTCTTGTATTAATTGTAGATCTGGTTAATTGTAAGAGAAGGCCTTAAGGCCTTAACTCTGCCAGGTAAAGTAAAATAAATTATTATTATTATTATTATCATTATTATTATTATTATTATTTATGCACTTGTATTAATTGTAGATGTGGTTGAGTGTAAGAGAAGGCCTTAAGGCCTTAGCTCTGCCAGGTAAAGTAAAATTTATTATTATTATTATTATTATTATTATTATTATTATTATTATTATTATTATTATTATTATCTTCTTCTTCTTCTGCCTGGCAAGTGTTAGGCCACAAGGCCTGTTACGGTCTCACATAAAATATTCACGCTATCTCTTAGCAGGACGACCCAAAGATCTTTGGCCATGTGGTACATAATCATAAATTGCCTTTGGGAGTCTACTATTACTCATTCTTTCCAAATGATGTTTCCAATTAGACTGATATTGAATAATGTAATCTAAAACTGGTTGAGTTTTTAGTTCCTTTAAAATTTCACAATTTCTTTTTAGATCCCATTTAGTAAAGCCCTTGTTCTTCGCATGAATCGCATTTCACAAGCCGTTATTCTGCTTTTATCTGCTTTCCTCAGTGTCCATGCTTCGCTGCCATAGCTGAGCATCGGTCGTGCCAATGTGTTGTAGAGACGTATGCGGGTGTGTTTCTGAACCAAGGATGGTTTCATCACTATTTATAATGCCCATAGCTCTTGTGTATTTATTAATTTTCTGTGATATGTCCAATTCTTAAAAATGGAAAGATTGTAACCTAAATATGAGAAACTATTACACCTTTCTAATATTTTATGCTCGACCATGCCGAAATGTAGTAATTATACACCTGGTAGCAGTCATGTCATTAAAGTACACCTACTCATTAATGACAACTCAGCTTACAGGTGTTCAGCCAATGACAAGTCAGCTTTGTACCGAGTATCGATTATTCTCGGATATGCAATCGAAAGAGAATACCAAAAATTAACGGAGGCTGGAAATCCAATACTGTCGCAGAAGGTTATGTTCTGTTACTATAATAATTAGCGTTAATTGTAAATAATATTCAAATAAATTCAATTTGTCATCTCGTTTTTCAATGTCGAATTCAATAATCAAGGTTATATCAATAATTTCGAGGGAAAAATTGTTCTGGGGCCGGGTATCGAACCCGGAACCTTTGGTTAAACGTACCAACGCTCTCCCACTGAGCTCAGTGAGAGAGCGTTGATACGTTTCACCAAAGGTCCCGGGTTCGATACCCGGCTCCGGAACAATTTTTCCCTCGAAATGATTCAAATTAACTTTACAGGGAGTTATTCCTGAAAGCTTAATTTGCATAATACACTTCACTGTACGTAACAGAAAACCACAATTTAAAGTCACACAGAGTTAGTGTGCACTCAAATGTTGGTTGCTTGACGGTTGTCAGCCCACTTTGAGGTCTGTGGATATAGAGGGAAAAATTGGATCGGTGTCGGGTAGAGTTCCCGGGTAGCTCAGTGGGAGAGCGTTGGTACGATTAACCAAAGTCCCGGGTTCGATACCCGGCCCCGGAACAATTTTTCCCTCGAAATTATTCAAATTAACTTTACAGGGAGTTATTCCTGAAAGCTTAATTTGCAAGGTTATATCAAGTTTAACGGGATTACATCAAGGTCAGTGATATTATTGTTCCTCGGAAAAAAATCAATACTTTCGCGTCTGCGCACATCTCACAATTCACGACCTAGAACAAGGTCACTTCCGATCTTGTCAGATACAAATAAAATGTATACATCTGAATAATTTCAAGTTAGAAATATGGTCGAGCATAAAAAGTCGTATGAAACTCGCCTATAATGGTAATTAAGAAGCTCGTATGAAAATTATGAAACTCGCTTGCGCACGTTTCATAAACATCCATACTCGCTTCTTAATTACTATCATTATAGGCTCGTTGCATAATGTACTATTATTATCGAGACAAATTTTACTTTGTATTGGGTATTTCCCGCAGAATGCCATAATTTTTGTTTTATTATTATTATTATTATTATTATTATTAGTATTATTATTATTATTAGTATTATTATATGTTTGTGTGTGCTTGTGTATTTTGAATAACATTTCGAAATATGCTAAATAAACTAAATTTTTGCGATCGCGTGAAATATACTCGTGCAATGAGAAGTACAGGATTTGTCGCCTTCGTAACACCAGTCTTCTAGCATTGTCCAGAATTAAACTAAACACTCCTTTAGTGAGTGCTATCTGTAAGTTATATAAACCCTGAACGTAAGTTGGCACCTCTGAATTTGGATTAAAAGACAGTTGTAAAGCATGAAAATATTCGGTTTCTGAAGTCCAGTTCTTGGCATCACATACGACCGTCAGGCTTATTCTGAGCATACACGATTTCATGAAGACGCCGTTCTCTCTCGACCACTTCTTCAACGTCTCTGTACAGCGTGAAGTCTAAACAGAATGTGGAAGGCGCTGTCGGAAGTGGCGAAATTGAATACAATATCTAGTCTGAACGGATATTATGCTGACTGAAGCTTTGACATTTGGCGAGAAATCGACAATCAAGATGCATTTTCAAAGACGTACACTTAACAAAAGTTTTCGTGTTATTGCATGTCATTATGAATCAAGCTTCCTCGGTTTTCTGCATGTAAAGTTTTGACTTAAGGAAGATAATTTAAAAGTTGTTAATTTTCCTTATTATGTGGATTTTGTGTTTCTGAAAATTCACCTTATAAGAAAGGGATCTTTTAATCATTACGTTCACATAATATTCATACATGAGATTAGGAAATGCCTTCCAAAAGGGAATCAGGAAATTGTAGGTAGCATAAAGATTTTAAGTGTAAATACAGCCTCAGTTTTTATACAGAGACATCATTTTATTTTTACTAACATTTTTAATATTAACCTGTCTATACCTTTAGAGAACCGGAAACACCGCTTGCTCCCCCCTCCAAGACTGCAGTTCGATGATACTGGCGTAAAACACAAATCACTCTACTAGGTATAGGAAGGAAGAAAAGTAGTTCATCCATTTATGTAAACTAGGAAATATCGCGATTTTGAGTTTGATAATTTTCATTAGGTTTTTCTTTAATCAAAGTACAGTACTGTATTATGAATAAGTGCTTTTACTCACGAAGTGAGTTATCCATGCGAACGTATTCATTATGCAGTGTATATTGTGACAGCGACGTGAGATTCGAACTCACGACCAGCGTCCCGCGAGAGAGAGCATATCGCGCGGGCTTCATGAAGCATGAGGAATGGCGCGCGGCGGAGAGGGGAAAGGGCCAACGCGGCGAGAGAGTGGAGCGAGAGTGCGCGCGCAACTGCTGCATGCGAAGTAAGGGGGAATGGACCTTCCCGACCCTTCCAGAAGTGCGTCGAAGTGGAGATATCCAGATAATTCTCTACACACCTGTAGAAATTTCTCGCAACTATGATTTTGCTATAAAAGAAGAAGCGCCAGCGAACTCGAGCGGTTTTTCAGTTATTCAGTCAATGAGAAAGCCAGAGCAAGGAAGCCAGTCTTGTGTACCGGAGTTCGACTCGAGTGTGCGTCCGCAACTGCGTCAGCAGCCGAAGGCCTGAGTTCGAGTGCAGTGGACCGCAGTTGGAGGGACCTGAGTTCGAGTTCAGTGGACCGCAGTTGGAGGGACCCGAGTTCGAGTACAGTGAACTGTCTCTGAAGGTCTGTGGTTCGAGATACTGTGAACTCGAATGACTGAGATAGAAGAACTGTGAACTGAGAACTGACAGTTTTATGTTGTAAATAGTGCTTTGTAAATATTAGTTAAGATTAACAGTTCATTGTTGTGCGTAATAGTCCAAGTAAATTGTCATTGTCGTCGGTGGAGTGCTATAACGAATACTGTGTTGAGTGAAGATCCAATTGTTGACGAGAGCGTTTAAGGTGAATTGTAGAAAGGAATTATTGTTGTGACGAATAAATTACATTGTTGTTACTAATAAAATTTACAATATTATACTGTCTACAGCACATTAGCGTACGGTATAGAGAATGAAGTTAAATTGAAAAATAATCATAATATGAATATTTAAACACAATTTTGAAAATGGTGGCCGTTCATTTCGATACAGGCTTCAGTTCTTTTGTGCATATTATCGCACTATAGACTATTGCATCTAATTCCAATTGCCAGTTGCATCCTTCGTACTAGTAACTCATGTTGAAATAATTCTGTACCTACTCTACGTACTGTAAATTCAATCTTCACTTCTGCCCGATCCGAAAAGATAAAATTACTCAGACATGCTATCTACTGTCCGTCCAAGTGGTTATGCCGCAAGATTGTAGAAAGGGAGGAAATCACGTGACAGTTAATTACTTAACGAGGCCCTTTTATTTAATTTAAATTAAACAGCTGTATAATATTACGTAAACTTCCAATTCTTAAGAGAAATTAATGTTTTCAGAAAAGAGCTAAGACAGCCCAGCTATTACAGAGGGGCGAGCAGAAGCAGGTGGGGGAAATCGGGATGCGACGTAGGCAAACGGACAGTACCTGTGCGAAAATATGATTCAAAATTGAAAGCTCTTTCGTCACTGGAAAACTCGAACATATTTCTGGAACGTACTATACTCTACTCAGTAACTCAGTACTGCTTACTATCTGCGGTCTTGGTTCTGTGTGGAGTTGGAACTTCCTTAGTAGAAGGGGTGGGAGTGAAGTACATTCAAAAACTCAGGTACAATAAAAATTGAAGTAAAAATAAAATGATGTCCCTGTACAACTGAAAATATTTTTCCTTCATTTCTATCATTCCAATCATTCTCATTCTAGTAACAACCTACAGGAATATTTTCTTAGATTTCCCTCTGATTCTCCCCTCCATTTGAGTCTAATTTTTAACACTTCATTGGTAACTTATTTGCATCCAATATGTGAAAAGGATCCGAAATTGTTTAAAACATATGCAAACGCTCTACCAGGAAGGGATATTAATTATAGGCGAAGTTGGTATTCGTCTGAAGAATATAAGACGAAGACTGTGGCGAAGAAATTGTTCATGGAAAAACTTAATATTATAGTTGAATAGGCCTTCCAATTCGTCTCTTGCCCTCTGATTTTGCTTTAAAAATTCTTTTTCTAACTCTGTCCTTTCGGCGCCAGGGATCGAACCCTGGCCCTTGGTTCTACGTATAAAGCGCTCTAACAACTAAGTTACGCTGAAGTTCAATCCACAGCACCGGATCAAATCCCTCTAGTGCCATTCCCTCTATATCCTTACTCCATGTTCTACATAATATGTATTATATGTTGACATAGCCTGCATTGAGTCAAGGAAAAAACACTAATTAGAGGGATTCGATCCGGTACTGTGGATTGAACTTCGGAGTAACTTAATGATTAGAGCGCTTGGTACGTAGAACCAAGGACCCGGGTTCGATTGCCGGCGCCGGAGTGAATTTTCCTCCTCTAATAACCGTTGTTACCATAACAGATAAATTCTGTATGATCAAAAATTAATCTTTACATATAATCTTATGCACTTTACTCCTCTTCCTCCTGCTATCACACCTCCCATGTTCTGAAAACAGTTTTTCACTAAATCTTCCAAGTAGATGTTGAACAGAGTAGGTGATAAAGGGATCCCTGTCGTACTCCTCTCTCTATTTCTCTTCCTTCTGGCATTTCTTCTCCTATCCTGACTTTGACTCGTTTCATATAAAGGTACTAAACAGCATCGTCTTTTTCCAATCCACGTCAATTTTGTTTAGGATCCCATCAAATTATGTCTCTCTCTGTATCAATTTTTTGCATCTTTCGAGTGTTTGCCGTAAATAAAAAAATGTTCTACTGTAGATCTTCCTTTACTGAATTCACATTTATTTATTTATTTATTTATTTACTTATTTATTTAGTTATTTATTTAGTTATTTATTTATTTACCTATTTATTTACTTATTTATTTATTTACTTACCTATTTATTTACTTATTTATTTATTTACTTATTTATTTATTTATTTACTTACTTACTTATTTATTTACTTATTTATTTATTTATTTACTTACTTATTTACTTATTTATTTACCTACTTATTTATTTACTTAATTATTTATTTACTTATTTATTTATTTACTTATTTATTTATTCTGGTGTAGTTAAGGCCATCAGGCCTTCTCTTCCACACCACCAGAAATACAAATAGGTAATAATTGTATCCTAACTAATTAACTAACATAGGCCTACCTAAACAAGAAACTTGCAATTTTAATCTAGAGTAAAAATAAAACACAAATCAACACAAATCATAATCCCCAATAAATTCCTGAACATACTCATTCAACCTACAAAATGAAATATTTGTCGCCTATTTTACGGATTGGGCATATAATGCTAAAATTCTATTCTTCTGCCTATTTCAACAAAATTAAGGCATCTTTTTTTCTGCACTTTGTTTCATTAAAATTTTGCACCAAAAATTCCTTGCTGTAGTTATCACTCATCTTTATATTATGAATGTTAGTACGAGGTTTTTCTCGGAAGGAAAAGGCGGTCGGAGAAACGTACTTGTCACGTCACTTCTTTCTGTCGAGATCTCGAAAGCATGGAAGCTCTGCTTTTTCCTAGCTTCAATAGCATGCACTCGAACACCATTTACTTTGCTATGTCATAGGGCAGTGATGTCAACTGATGCCCATAGGAGCAAGCGCGCGCTTTACAGCCCAGGAGAGCCTGAGCGCTTTACAGCGGAAAGGAAAGAGACAGAAGAAAGAGGTGGTATATGCCGCTTGGTCGAGCTATATTCAGGGATGGCCAGCACTAATTCAATCGATAAAGCTGAAGAGAACTTATTAAAACTGTATCCATGTTAATTTTTAGATTTGTCTGAGAAGTATAAGTGCATTATAAGAATGTAAGTTTTAATTTTAATGTTCATTTTTCACAAGTTTGCATTTTTATTCAAAAGGAATATTTTCTCAACTTTTTTACAGAAAAGCGAAACTTTCAGATATGTTTGTTTAGTAGCCTTACAGGTACTAAAACAATGTTTTCGTAAATCTATATATATCGTAAATACGTATTACTGAAGATAGTGTATTAAAATGTTTGAAAATATTCGCATGAAAAATGTTTGTAAGGAAATGAATTAACAAAGCAAATACTGTTACATCACAAACAAAAGATATGTACCTATATATTGGTAAAACGTCAGCTCTATAGCTTCAGCAGATTTCGAGATAATTTAATATTCTGATAACAGAAAGTTGCGCACCAATATCACCTAAAAGCATAATGCGATAAGAGTTTCATTATGTAATATTAGTTACAGTTAAAACATATGCCTAGACAACTTTGCTTCGTACTATAATATTGTTTTGATTACTTTTATAAGACTAAAGATACCATCAATATCAATTTCAACTTTTCATGTCGTATTCAGTGTCTTTCTTTGGGATAACACTTTCTTTATGAATGATGTGTTTAATTCACTTAGTACAGTATAGTTGTAGTTATTATGGAATTTGTGTGGATATTCCTTCTTTACGGTTTGGAATTGAACGGGTTACATCAGCTGCTTGTCTATGCGGATGACGTGAATATGTTAGGAGAAAATCCACAAACGATTAGGGAAAACACGGGAATTTTACTGGAAGCAAGTAAAGATATAGGTTTGGAAGTAAATCCCGAAAAGACAAAGTATATGATTATGTCTCGTGACCGGAATATTGTACGAAATGGAAATATAAAAATTGGAGATTTATCTTTTGAAAAGGTGGAGAAGTTCAAATATCTGGGAGCAACAGTAACAAATATAAATGATACTCGGGAGGAAATTAGACGGAGAATAAATATGGGAAATGGCTATTATTATTCGGTTGAGAAACTTTTATCATCCAGTCTGCTGTCGAAAAATCTGAAAGTTAGACTTTATAAAACAGTTATATTACCGGTTGTTCTTAATGGTTGTGAAACTTGGACTCTCACATTGAGAGAGGAACAGAGACTACGGATGTTTGAGAATAAGATTCTTAGGAAAATATTTGGGGCTAAGAGGAATGAAGTTACAGGAGAATGGAGAAAGTTACACAACACAGAACTGCACGCATTGTATTCTTCACCTGACATAATTAGGAACATTAAATCCAGACGTTTGAGATGGGCAGGGCATGTAGCACGTCTGGGCGAATCCAGAAATGGATATAGAGTGTTAGTTGGGAGGCCGGAGGGAAAAAGACCTTTAGGGAGGCCGAGACGTAGATGGGAAGATAATATTAAAATGGATTTGAGGGAGGTGGGATATGATGATAGAGAATGGATTAATTTTGCTCAGGATAGGGGCCAATGGCGGGCTTATGTGAGGGCGGCAATGAACCTCCGGGTTCCTTAAAAGCCAGTAAGTAAGTAAGTATTCCTTCTTTACTGTTTATTTTGTTATTAACGTTTAAAACACAACTGCAATATTAGGCTAAGAAATAGGTGTTAGTACTTTTGTTTTACAGACAATATAGAAAATAACAAACAGAAAGAAGTCATATAAAAATAACGACATAAAATTTCACGTTCCGTTTGAAATTTGTGCACCACTGTTTTCTTAATCCAACAGGCTGCTTATTCCTCCTAGCATACATAGCGCTTGATGCCCGCGCACGACGTCAAGGTCAGAAAAATGCGCTTGCTTTGACATCACTGTCATAGGGAATCAGACTTGAAGCTGAAAGCGATTCCCAGCGATATTTTTAATTCACTTAGTACAGTATAGTTGTAGTTATTATGGAATTTGTGTGAATATTCCTTCTTTACTCTTTATTATGTTAGTAACTTTTAAAACACAAGTGCAATATTAGGCTAAGAAATAGGTGTTAGTACTTTTGTTTTACAGACAATATGGAAAATAACAAACAGAAAGAAGCCATATAAAAATAACGACATAAAATTTCACGTTCCGTTTGAAATTTGTACACCACTGTTTTCCTATGTATTAACGTTTTGGAGGAAAATCTACATTTTTTAACCAACCTTTTTAAGATATTTATCAGACAACATATGAAAGTAGACTAACATAACCATATATCAGAAACTTCAGTTTCACTTTTTGATTCCTTATAAAAATAATTAATTAAAAATTATTCTATTTCTTCAAAATTCCATATATTTTCTAAACATTACTCAATTTTGACATTTCTTTTACTGAGTTATTGCTCTTTATGCGTACAATGCTCTGTACTAAGATTTTGCAGCTAACATTATTAAAAAGAAAATTTGAGTCAAAAAAACGCCATTTCAAACGTTAATACATACCTTAATCCAACAGGCTGCTTATTCCTCCTAGCATACATAGCGCTTGATGCCCGCGCACGTCAAGGTCATAAAAATGCGCTTGCTTTGACAACACTCTCATAGAGAATCAGACTTGAAGCTGAAAGCGATTCCCTGCGATGTGTTTAATTCACTTAGTACAGCATAGTTGTAGTTACTATGGAATTTATGTGAATATTCCTTCTTTACTCTTTATTATGTTATTAACGTTTAAAACACAACTGCAATATTAGGCTAAGAAATAGGTGTTAGTACTTTTGTTTTACAAACAATATAGAAAATAACAAACAGAAAGAAGCCATATAAATATAACGACATAACATTTCACGTTCCATTTGAAGTTTGTGCACCACTGTTTTCTTAATCCAACAGGCTGCTTATTCCGCCTAGCATACCTAGCGCTTGATGCCCGCGCACGACGTCAAAATCAGAAAAATGTTCTTGCTTTGACGTCACTGTCATAGGGAATCAGACTTGAAGCTGAAAGCGATTCCCTGCGATGTGTTTAATTCACTTAGTACAGCATAGTTGTAGTTACTATGGAATTTATGTGAATATTCCTTCTTTACTCTTTATTATGTTATTAGCGTTTAAAACACAACTGCAATATTAGGCTAAGAAATAGGTGTTAGTACTTTTGTTTTACAAACAATATAGAAAATAACAAACAGAAAGAAGCCATATACTAATAACGACATAACATTTCACGTTCCGTTTGAAGTTTGTGCACCACTGTTTTCTTAATCCAACAGGCTGCTTATTCCTCCTAGCATACCTAGCGCTTGATGCCCGCGCACGACGTCAAGGTCAGAAAAATGAGCTTGCTTTGACGTCACTGTCATAGAGAATCAGACTTGAAGCTGAAAGCGATTCCCTGCGATGTGTTTAATTCACTTAGTACAGCATAGTTGTAGTTACTATGGAATTTATGTGAATATTCCTTCTTTACTCTTTATTATGTTATTAACGTTTAAAACACAACTGCAATATTAGGCTAAGAAATAGGTGTTAGTACTTTTGTTTTACAGACAATATAGAAAATAACAAACAGAAAGAAGCCATATACAAATAACGACATAACATTTCACGTTCCGTTTGAAGTTTGTGCACCACTGTTTTCTTAATCCAACAGGCTGCTTATTCCTCCTAGCTTGATGCCCGCGCACGACGTCAAAATCAGAAAAATGAGCTTGCTTTGACGTCACTGTCATAGGGAATCAGACTTGAAGCTGAAAGCGATTCCCTGCGATGTGTTTAATTTACTTAGTACAGCATAGTTGTAGTTACTATGGAATTTATGTGAATATTCCTTCTTTACTCTTTATTATGTTATTAACGTTTAAAACACAACTGCAATATTAGGCTAAGAAATAGGTGTTAGTACTTTTGTTTTACAGACAATATAGAAAATAACAAACAGAAAGAAGCCATATAAAAATAACGACATAAAATTTCACGTTCCGTTTCAAGTTTGTGCAGTACTGTTTTCTTAATCCAACAGGCTGCTTATTCCTCCTAGCTTGATGCCCGCGCACGACGTCAAGGTCAGAAAAAAAGAGCTTGCTTTGACGTCACTGTCATAGGGAATCAGACTTGAAGCTGAAAGCGATTCCCTGCGATGTGTTTAATTCACTTAGTACAGCATAGTTGTAGTTACTATGGAATTTATGTGAATATTCCTTCTTTACTCTTTATTATGTTATTAACGTTTAAAACACAACTGCAATATTAGGCTAAGAAATAGGTGTTAGTACTTTTGTTTTACAAACAATATAGAAAATAACAAACAGAAAGAAGCCATATACAAATAACGACATAACATTTCACGTTCCGTTTGAAGTTTGTGCACCACTGTTTTCTTAATCCAACAGGCTGCTTATTCCTCCTAGCATACCTAGCGCTTGATGCCCGCGCACGACGTCAAGGTCAGAAAAATGTTCTTGCTTTGACGTCACTGTCATAGGGAATCAGACTTGAAGCTGAAAGCGATTCCCAGCGACTCATTACGAGAGGAATGGCGTTGCAGGCGAAGTCGTGCAGCTGAACAGTTTTAAGCAGGCCCGCAGTTCTGAATACTGAACAATCGCGAGCAATAACGCGGAGGGCGTTGTTCTGTTTTGCAATAGCGGCAGGAATGCGCCGGGCAGGGCAGACAACCCGCGTCGCGCCGCATGCCATCGTAAGCGGCAATAACTTATTCGGAATCGCAGCCCGGAGCAGGGCTCGACATGGAATGCGGGCCTCGTCACTGATATGTAAGTAATCGACCTGGAATTGACGAGGAACGGGCGTCTTCTGGATCTTATTAGAAACACCAGCATGGCGCCGTAGCCCCTCATATTCTAGGAACGCATATTCTTGCTTAGGATTCCTTCATTTACAATAAATTAGGTTTACCAGTTCGCTCTGAAATTCTCTTAGAAAATTCCCGTCATCTCATGGGCTTTCGGAGCTGCAGTAAGATATGAAATCATTAACCCTTTCAATTTTAAGCACGGATATGCTCACTTCTTATTAATCGAATCTAAAAGGTACGGTTTGTTTACGGCGATCATCGTCGGACGCACATCGCCAGCGATTATAGCCGAGGAGTGGTTTCTTTATTGACGTATATCATTGTAGATTCTCATTTGTTTATTCTTTCATCTACTACATATGATCAAGTAAATTAATGTAGGCCACGGACATAACCCAACATAATACGATTCATCTGCAATACTCGTAAATTTGACCATGTAACGCCTTCTCTCCAGTTAGTTTCATGAATGCGCCTGAAAGAACGAAGAACAATACATTCACTGTCTCTTCTATTTAGAATCATGCATACTTCTACTCCGAATTATCTGTTATGGCGCTTTCAATTTCTTACAACTCTTCGAAACCGACATCAAACACTTCTTTCTATTCCTCATCATAGAACGCCTTTTTACTCATCTTCCTATACTGTAGAAATACCTCGCCTCTGGAATTCGTTACCTAATGACGTCAGGAACTGCCGGACTTTATCAAAATTCAAAATTAAATTGGAAAATTTTGTCTTAGTTAATGTTTTTTTTGGTATTGCTGGAAGTATTGATTTGTGTTTTTTTCTTTTTCTTTTTTTTAATCTGGATTAAAATTGCAAGTTTCTTGTTTATGTTAGTTAATTAGTTAGGATACAATTAATTATGATACTTAATCACTCATTTAAAGTATGTGTGACTGCAACCTGTGTGTGTTTTTGTGTGGCTTTACTTTGTTTATAGTGTTTTTTTTCTCTGTCTCTCTCTCTTTATGTCTTGTGTAGCTTTACTTTGTATATAGTGTATTTTTTCTGTTTATTTCTATTAACTTATTGTATTTGAATCGTTGAGTTGGAAAAGGGGTCATGTCCTGAAAAGTAAATTGTTCAGGAGAGACAAAAAACTGGTTTACTACACAAAGGGTTTAAGCATGGTGTCGTGTAGTTGCTACGAAGCAATGGGTTCCAGGGTGAAACAATATACACCATTACAAGTAAATTTAGACATTGAGTGTGGTCAGCAATCCAGTTTAAACGTACTGGAGATGACCCCTTTTCGAACCTGATGACATTGATGAGGCCACTAGCCATCTGTTTGCAGGGGAATGATCATGTTATGCAAGGTTATATGTTTCGTACGTTAGATATCAATGAAAGAGTGTTTTGTGCATACACGTTTATTCACAATGTACCCAAAATACAGTCACGAATGCAGACAATGATAGGTATATTTCAGCCATCTTTATCTTCTCCATCCTTTGCTGGCCACTGGCAGATAGTGTCATAAAATGGTTTGTGCTCGTCAGGTATGAATTGCAGAATTTTCTTTACATCATCTAGTTTCTTCCTGTTTATTGGAACAGGTTCACTATATGCTTGTTGATCTGGAAGATCTGCGTTACATCCTCCTATGAGCAGTGAAAACTGTACTGTAGAGAGGTCATCAATGGATGTCCTGGCTTCAATAATTCCGGGACAATCGCAACGGAAAGTGAAGTGGCTGTGCATAGATATTTGAAACTTCACTTTTGTTTTGCTACCATAAGAGCACACTGAGGTAACATTCTTTTTGTAGTGGTTTGGCCACCACGACTTGAAATTCAGAATATCTTCTGTTTCCAGGTTTATGACTCTGAAGTTGTTCTTCTGACGCGATGAACGTATCAAAGTTTCATACTCCTCTGGAGCATATATCCTGTCCTCTCGTTTTATTTTCCTTTTTGCGACACTAAAGTCGCGATCACATGCATTGAATGAGTGACCATGCACGGGAAAGCAATAATGTATCTCTGGAATAAGGTGCGTCATTGTTAGCAAGAATCTAAGAACGGTATGATTCTTGTTTTGGTCAGGGCAGTTATCAGCAAATAAAAACAACTGCTTCTCATCAGAAGTTAGGTTTTCCATGATGCAGTGCAACAAACAAGTATAGTACATACTTCATTTGGTCCTTTTTTTAGCAAGACCCTCATGTTAGGAATAAAAGTATGCTTCGCCCAATTTCAAATTATGAATACAAAATTCGTACACCCACAGCCGCCAATACTAGAAAATCTCTTGGACAGGAATGTGTGGTAGCGGAAGATTTGACATATAATCAAAGACAAAGCCTGCCAAATCGTCTCTTTCTTTGCACAATATGAAGTCATGGATTGAGAGGAAAATGTCTCCTGGTATGGCATTATGACGGGAACCGGCACTTCTACCTCGTTGATCTTTCGGCAATTTATCTTGAACCAGCAGCTTTTGCAAACGCTCCACTTGTTTCTTTGAAACACCATGTAAGTTTATGTATGCTGTTTTGCATACTTTCACTGTTTCACCGCTCACCTCCACATGATATATTCATACGAATATGTCTTGGGTTTTGGGGTAGATTCCGTTGTTTTATTCCGGCTTCTGTGTCTTTCAACAGCATGATATTGAATGAGACATTGTAAATACGAGTCTTGATCATTTTTGTTGTCACATTCATTGATTCTGCTAATTATCTGCGTTTTTGTTCACTGGAAAATGCATCAAAGCATCTCAATTGACACCTGCAAGTAAAACACGACACGTACACAAACATAATCTCTAGTGGAGAAGTGGTACGTGTGATAACTAATAAAGTAAACAATCCGCTAGTGTTACGCGTCAATAGCATAAACAAGTACTTACGAACAATCAGACCCAGTCTTGCGAGGTGGGATATGTTTCCCCCTAGATGTTGTGAAAGGTTGACCTTTAACTTGTGCAATTTTCTACTTGTACGGTGAATAGTTAGTCACATCGCGACGTCGACGTATTCGCCGTAACACATTTTCACTACTGCTGGATGTATCATTTTCACTACTCATTGTTATCGACTAATAAACTCTGCACCAGAGAAGTTTCATTCACTGAACTTAACACAACAGACGCCAAAAAAAGCTTAAAACAAAATGGAAGTTCTGACTATAGGCCTACACAATCCCGTGACATGTGCGACACCTAGTATCTTACCATAGAATACTTCGAAAAAGGATCATCTCCGGACATGATCCCTTCTCCAACTCAATACTAATCTAAAGCACACTTCTGTGAACGGGACATGACCCCTTGTTATACCAAACGATGCGTACAGACATAGCAGTCAGGTATAGCCAATAAACGCCATTTTGAAAAATTATGGACTTGACCCCTTTTCCAACTCACCGATTCATTTGTATTCCTGGTGTTGTGGAAGAGAAGACCTGATGGCTTTAACTACACCAGAATAAATAAACAAATAAATAACCAAAAAATAATATGAATAAATCCAAGATAATGAAGTTGCTATTTATTCTAGAAGAGGGAGATGACGATATCACTATCGAGCATGCGTATTATAAAAGGAAAAAGCTACAGACTAACGAAATATTCAGGAATAGGTTTACAGAAGGCTATTTTAACACATTGATAATGAGACATCTTTATAAAAACGTTACAAAGTTAAGGAATATTTCAGACTCTCACCTGATCAGTTTGATTAGATCTAACGAAAGATTTGAATTAACAAATGAAAAAACATAAATGTCAGCACAAACTTGAAATAAAACAATCTAAGTCTGATGGGTAAACTTCCATATAAATTAGCCTGTGATTTTGGTACGCTCCTGATACCCGACACTATCGTATTATGAATTATAAACTCTCTCAATTATATAATAGTACATTATGCAACGAGCCTATAATGGTAGTAATTAAGACGCGAGGATGTTTATGAAACGAGCGCAAGCGAGTTTCATAATTTTCATACGAGCGTCTTAATTACCATTATAGGCAAGTTTCATACGACTTTTTATGCTCGACCATATTTCTAACTTGAAATTATTCGTAAGTATTCATGTTATTGTTATGTGAGTGCAATAGCCTACCTCATGAATTGTGAGGTGTGCGCAGACGCGAAAGTATTTATTTTTTCCGGGAAACGAATGTCGACGACTTTGATATAATCTAGAGAGTAAGATAAACATTATTCTTGATATAACCTTGAAATTGAATTCGACATTGAAAAAGAGACGATAAATTGAATTTATTTGAATATTATTTACAATTAACGCTAATTATTATAGTAACAGAACATAACCTTCTGCGACAGTATTGGATTTCCAGCCTCCGTGACGTTTCCCTAGTTGTCTTTCGATTGCATATCCGAGAATAATCGAAAACCTGAACTTTAATGAATAGGTGTACTTTAATGACATGCATTAAAGGACTGCTACCAGGTTTATAATTACTACATTTCGGCATGGTCGCGCATAACAGTACATTATGCAACGAGCCTATAATGGTAGTAATTAAGACGCGAGGACGTTTATGAAACGAGCGCAAGCGAGTTTCGTAATTTTCATACGAGCGTCTTAATTACCATTATAGGTAAGTTTCATACGACTTTCTATGCTCGACCATATTTCTAACTTGAAATTATTCATAAATATTCATGTTATGGTTATGTGAGTGAGTGCAATAGCCTATCGCATGAATTGTGAGATGTGCGCAGACACGAAAGTATTGATTTTTTCCGGGAAACGAATGTCGACGACCTTGATATAATCTAGGGAGTAAGATAAACATTATTCTTGATATAACCTTGAAATTGATTTCGACATTGAAAAACGAGATGACAAATTGAATTTATTTGAATATTATTTACAATTAACGCTAATTATTATAGTAACAGAACATAACCTGCGAGAGTATTGGATTTCCAGCCTCCGTGACCTTTCGATAGTTGTCTTTCGATTGCATATCCGAGAATAATCGAAAACCTGAACTTTAATGAATAGGTGTACTTTAATGACATGCATTAAAGGACTGCTACCAGGTGTATAATTGAGGGATTTGCCGGAAGAAAGGCGGATGGACCTCTACGACCTTCTTCGTGAAAACGGTTTAAAATGTAATGAATAATTCGCTAATTATAGTAGCGAAATTTTGTTTTGATTGTACTGTGCATACCTGCAGGACAGGGCTGCGTGCGTGCGTGCATGATTTAGTCAGTCAGTCTACAAGTAGAGCTAGTGCTGCGTGTTACCGCATACTATACTGTGAGTGTTTTCTCTTGGTAGAGACTAAGCAAATATATATAGTTCAATTTAGTCAGTCCAGTCGTTTCCTTTGACTACTTTTTATGTTCATTATTGTCCTTGCTTTGAGAGTAAACAAACTTATGAAACTCATAGATTCAGACGGAAATATTTTATGTTCTATAAAGAGATTTGTTACAATATTAAGATTTTTGGGCTTATCGTTATCAGGATTATACAAAGAATAAATTTTACTTATTTACTAGCCGTACCCGTGCGCTCCGCTGCACCCGTTAGAAATAAATATAAAGTAATTACATAATTAAAATAGGACATTTGATCCAGGGAACATTCGTGTTTGATATAAGGATAAATCGTTTATTATGTTACTTAATTTAAATTGTATTTGCAT
Source organism: Periplaneta americana (assembly GCF_040183065.1). NCBI lineage: Eukaryota > Metazoa > Arthropoda > Insecta > Blattodea > Blattidae > Periplaneta > Periplaneta americana. The sequence goes on from NC_091119.1 coordinate 17,765,987, forward strand.
AATTAAAATGCGATCATTTTGATCCAGAGACCACTCATTTGGTCATAAAAATTATTTTAGGAAATACAGGAAACGAATGTACAGAATAGCCTATCAAGTTTTCTGTGCATAAGAAGCTATTTTAATCTTACCTGTCCTCGATTCACTCAGAAGTTACTGTAATAACATTATAGCATTATGTCCATCTAGAGAAACTACACTTTCCAATGGTGAATTAATAATTAATTATACAAATCGGTTAATTTAGCTTCCGATATTACTTCATACAAACACAGAAACATTCTGTGTAGGCTATCTTTCATAGCTTTCGATTGTTGCTGTCCAAGGCCCCTTATAGACGAAGTCATTTGTTTTTTAATTCATTACACGGCCTTAGATGGCAGTTATTTTAATTTTAAAACTCATTTATCTCATTAAATATCAGTCCTATCAAAATTTTTCATGGAATAAAACTTATCGGAAATTATTTTTGAAGAAAATTTTTGTTATGTAACATTTTTCACAAAAATCAATAATAAGCGAGATATTTCGATTTATTTAATTCAGGCCCCCTTATAACCCCCCTTTTAAATGTATTTTGAATGCCATATAGCCTAAAATCTAAGTTACAACGAACTTAATTTATATTCCAATTTTCATTGAAATCCGTTCAGCCATTATCGCGTGAAAAGGTAACAAACATACAGACAGACATACAAACAAAAATTTCATAAAGGCGATTTTCGGTTTCAGGGTGATTAATTATATATGTTAGGACCAATTATTTTTGGAAAATCGAAAATTACCAGAAAAATTTCGGCTACAGATTTATTATTAGTATAGATGTTCACACAAAATGGAGATTTTCTTTTTCTGTTATATTCAGAGATTTGGCTTTTCGTACTTAATGCCTACTCAGTATATCTGAAATAATGTAAATTACTTTAGAAGTAGATAATAAATGTCATAAAATGTATCTTTGTTTCAATTCCGTGTGAAATTTAAATCTGAAATCTACATTAAATCCCCTAAGCAAATCATTATATGGAAAAAAGGGCGCATAGACCGAAGTTTTATATGCTACAAATATAAGGAAATTTAATAATATAAATTGCGTAAATGCTACAAAACATTTATACTCGCTAAGATTTTTAATTTAATGTATAATTTTGTTCACTATCTGTATAACATTTTATTCAGGTGCGTTTTAAAATCTTAGATTGCCTGTATCTCAATTCACCATATTGACGTATACGCCCTTTTACCGGCAAACACCTCAATTACTATATTTCGGCATGGTCACGCATAAAATAATTTCACTTACCTCCATACTTCCTCGCAACTCAGTTTATATCATTGGAGTTTGTTTCTTTCAATTTAAACTTACCTCATTAGCACAGTACATCTATATATATAATTTGAACTGGTAATGGAAATTACGGGAAAACGGCTGAACGGATTTTAATAAATGGCCCCTCATTTTGAAGCTTGGAACCCAAAGTTTTTCGGAAAAGTAGTCGTTTTCAGTGAAATGTCGATTTTCCTACATAATTTTCCTATTTTCCAAAATCCATCTGTTGTCAGTTTTGAGAACTAATTTTATCGAATCACGGCCGACTTGATTGAATTTCAGAATAAAACACACACTACAATAAACAATAGGCTATTACACGAAGGCCATGACCTGTAGGATTGCCGACATATTTGTTATTAAAAACTGATTCTGCAGTGTATAATAATTTTCTGAATACAGCTGTGTATTGGATATTCAAATCTACGAAACTTGAGGTGGTTTGATGACATTATTATCATTAGAAATTAAATATTATTATAGTTAATATCATGATGCATCTATTTTTCATTAATTGTACATAATATTGATGCTATATTGATGACATGAAAGTGAAACGTTTTGAGGTTATGTAAGTAAATGCAGAGAATATCTTAATTTAGATCTTCATTTCTATAATTTACTGAGTGGCTGCTTTATATAACTACAAAACTTAAGTAAGATAATAATTTTGTTATTAAAATCAAATATTTTTATACTTGTATTAGCCCAGGGGGTTGGGTCTTTTTCATATACTTAATGGCGGTGTAGTGTAGATATTGATATGTGTCATTGTCTCCAGTATCGGCTCGAGAGAGCGCAAAAATTACAGTTCTAAGAAAAGATCAAAAGGTATTACTTACTGATAAAATAAGAGGCCTAGAAAATTTTGTAGTCTCCAGATCATTTCAGCAGGATCTCTTAGTAGGATAAAATGATTTTACGCTCTACATTTCAAGTTCTACATGCAGCAGCTATACGAAAATGCTATTGTTCGAAAGCTTAGCAGACCTGACATTTTTTTAACTTTTGCCTACAATCCACAATGACCTGAAATAGCTACTGCTATCGTCCTGGCATTGATACTTGCGTTTTCGCGTTGAAACTCAAAAACTGAAGTTGGATAGATTCAAGGAAAAGTATTTGGCCTAAAAAAATCCATTCAGAGGGAGTATGTTTCATTATTATGGAAGCAAATAACTATCAAAAAGACAAGTATTCTTCATTGAAAATAAATCTGAAAAATTTTTATTTGAACGTCTAACGAACTTAGTTTGCAGCAGTATTTGCTGCACAAGCCACTAGTATTTTTATAATTTGAAGTGTGTAGGCTACAAGCAAGAAACTGTTTGAAGCAGTTGAAGTTGCATCATTACGTTTATAAACAGAACAGAAACTGAGAACACAGAGAGAGTGAAGGGAAGATAAAAGCGTCATGCACTTACTTTTGTTTGGCCATGTGAAAGTTGGTTGCAAATTGGAAGAAGAGTCGAGGCATTTGTTGGAGGCTGGGGTACTAGCCATCACATTCCGGCTTAGTTTGAGTCGCGAGGTTCCTCCGCCAGATTGGGCGTGGAGCAGTCCTGCGGAGAGAGACAGACAAAAGAAGGAAGAGCTGTAGAAATAGTGTAGACAAGCCATAGCAATGTGCTCGGAAGATCAGAAGGAAAGTAGCAATGCAAGATCTACAAACTATCACAATCTACTATATACAGTCACGAAGCTTGGGATGATTTTTTGCAAATCTCGCGATAGTTGCTAGCCGCTTGGAGCGCTGTGAGTACTAGGAACAATAGACTGTGCCACAGCCATCGTGATCTAATACAGGCCGTAAGGCAGACAATGTAACTCGCTTAACCCGATCACTAAGGGCGGCGTTTCAACCATATGTTGGAATGCATAAACACTAACATACGTTTCTCTAAAATGTAGCGTAATTCCATTAATACAATTTAAAACAATGATTATGAGACACTTATAAATGATACTCGGGAGGAAATTAAACGCAGAATAAATATGGAAAATGCGTGTTATTATTCGGTTGAGAAGCTTTTAGCATCTAGTCTGCTGTCAAAAAATCTGAAAGTTAGAATTTATAAAACAGTTATATTACCGGTTGTTCTTTATGGTTGTGAAACTTGGACTCTCACTCTAAGAGAGGAACATAGGTTAAGGGTTTTTGAGAATAAGGTACTTAGGAAAATATTTGGGGCTAAGCGGGATGAAGTTACAGGAGGAAGTTACACAACGCAGAACTGCACGCATTGTATTCTTCACCTGACATAATTAGGAACATTAAATCCAGACGTTTGAGATGGGCAGGGCATGTAGCACGTATGGGCGAATCCAGAAATGAATAAAGAGTCTTAGTTGGGAGACCGGAGGGAAAAAGACCTTTGGGGAGGCCGAGACGTAGATGGGAGGATAATATTAAAATGGATTTGAGGGAGGTGGGATATGATGATAGAGATTGGATTAATCTTACACAGGATAGGGACCGATGGCGGGATTATGTGAGGGCGGCAATGAACCTTCGGGTTCTTTAAAAGGCATTTGTGAGTAATTAAGTAAGGTTATGAGACACTTCAGACATAATTCACTTGCGAGTTAAGATGTGATGTTATATGGTGTGAAAATTACGTTGTTCGTATGTGTAATACCTGCCTTTTTTCGATTAAATATTGTGAAATTCTTGTACATTCATTTACGCACGATTCAATAATTTTCAATTGCACCGCACCGATATTTTGATATGTTGAAATTATAGGTTATATTTACTGTACTAGTTGCCCCTTTCTGTCTAAATTTAGTGAACTCCAATGCTTTGCCATTCATATGAAAATTACAGATTATGTTTAATATATTTAACTTATATTCCAAAATTCGCAATCATACATTATAATTAAGCATAATGTCATGTATGATACCCCGGACATTCAATTTGTCTGTATTTTAATACTGCAATTGAGTACTGAATTACTGTATTTATCTACTAATTAAGAGACGAAGTAACACAATTGTACGTATATTAATTTCATAGGAGTGCAATGGTAAATGTTTTGTCTAAAATTAAAGAAGGTAGATATGCTAAATTGAAATCACAATATAAATTCTTTTTTATTAAACCTTAAAATAGCTTCCATTCTAAACTTGAAATGTTGACACGAACAGATTATGTTAACATGTAAAATTCTCTTCACATTAAAATAACCCAGTTTTGTAATTATTTCTGCAACATATTACGCAACAAGAAGTAAACGGAACTTATGGACACATTACATTAAATAAAGCTTAGCAATGATAAGCAATAAAGTTATAATATATTTCACTGAGCTCCATACACTGAAATAGAAAACCCGAACAAACATTACATCCTGGTCTAGATCGAAAAGCATTGACTGTGTCGTATTTCGCATTTTTGTGAAAAGCTATGTAAACTGTGAAATGTCCGTTATCGGTTGTAATAAATGTAAATGGCTAAAATACAATAATTTGAATAATAATATGGGACAAGGAGACGTTTGTTGTACTATAAATTGTAAGAAAAATAGGTTAGAGTTATCCTTCTTCCGAAAGATCCAGGAAGTTGAGTTTACAGAATATAATATATATTTTATGAAAATAATATATAAACCTTATGTATTTCATATTTCAATAGTGGAAGGAAGCTGTTAATTTTTTCAAAAGAACACGATATCGAAAGTACAATACATTATGGTCTGCTAGATTAAGAGTCTGTGATGAGGCGATAGTAGCGATCCTGGTGGTGAGCAACTATCTACGGATGCATATTTCAACTGTCTATGTTTGCATATTTAGTAAATATGAAGCTTCGTGACTGTATATACTAGACTGTGAAACTATGTTATTATTAACACTATCACACACACTATCTCATGACTAGGGACCGGATTTTTATGTAATATCAAGGTGTGAAATATGTACATATTTATGTAAGAAAAATAAGCTGAATATGTACCAAAATATGTAAAATCATGAAAATATTTAATATCAATATCTGACAGGTAGTCGACCTGGTTGGCAAGTTGGTATAGCGCTGGCCTTCTATGCCCAAGGTTGCGGGTTCGATCCCGGGCCAGGTCGATGGCATTTAAGTGTGCTTAAATGCGACAGGCTCATGTCAGTAGATTTACTGGCATGTAAAAGAACTCCAGCGGGACAAAATTCTGGCACATCCGGCGACGCTGATATAACCTCTGCAGTTACGAGCGTCGTTAAATAAAACATAACATAACATTTTTTTTTTTCTGGCAGGTATAGGATAGGTAAGACTCTCCAGTTGTGATTTCATAGAGCACCCGACTTTTTTACCGCACACTTGACACATTACTATTTTTCCATCTGTAGTGAAAGCTTCGTCCATCGCAATCCATGATTTTATTTTTGTCGTTAGGGGTCATTTTAGTTATACGATGAAAGAGTAATGGAACAGAGAAAAATTCACTCCGGCACCGGGATTTGAACCCGGGTTTTCAGCTCTACGTGCTGATGCTTTTATCCACTAAGCCACACCGGATACCCATCCCGGTGTCGGGCAGAATCGTCTCAATTTAAGTTCCAACTCTTGGGTTCCCTCTAGTGGCCGCCCTCTGCACTACGTCATAGATGTCTATGAACGTAGCACTGAAGTCCACACATGTGCTGAGGTGCACTCGTTATGAGTGACTAGTTGGCCGGGATCCGACGGAATAAGCGCCGTCTTAAATCACGAAGTGATTTACGCATACCATATATATTATTTTAATGTACCGAAGTACATATGATATTTCCATGCAGATATTCTGCGTCATCATACGATGAAAGAGTAATGGTACAGACAAATATTCTCTCCGGCATAGACTTTTCTAATCTTGTAATAGTCAATTAAATCCCATTCGAGTTTTTATTTTCTCTAGATAAATCAAAACATCTAGTGAGATTACTATAGATGAATACTCATACGTTTAGCAAAAGGAATGCACAATTTCAATTAAAATTGGATGAGGAAATTTTGGGCAAAAAGCTCAGACATATGAAAAACTTAAATTTTGAAAGGGTTATTTTTGTAGAAGCAAAAGGAGGGAGGACTTTTTTTAGTGTTTAGTATTTTCTATATAGGGTAGTAATCTCACAAAGATACTCTACATTTGAGGTATAACAATTTGTCGTTAGCTTCATTCGTGTTGAAGTAAATGAAGGAAGAATTGTGTCAGTTTTATGTGAATCACTCTATAGAAGGGCGTTCCAACGTAAGAAGTTCAATATGCAAGTAAAATTAAATTAAATAAATATATGTTATTATTTTTATTTTATTAACACTATCACTGAATATTCTTTAGGGAAGTTCAGGATAACACAGAGGGGTTTGGAATTGAACGGGTTACATCAACTTCTTGTCTATGCGGATAACGTGAATATGTTAGGAGAAAATCCACAAACGATTAGGGAAAACGCGGAAATTCTAGTTGAAGCAAGTAAAGCGATAGGGTTAGAAGTAAATCCCGAAAAGACTAAGTATATGATTATGTCTCGTGACCAGAATATTGTACGAAATGGAACTATAAAAGTTGGAGATTTATCCTTCGAAGAGGTGGACAAATTCAAATATCTTGGAGCAACAGTAACAAATATAAATAACACTCGGGAGGAAATTAAACGCAGACTAAATATAGGAAATGCCTGTTATTATTCGGTTGAGAAGCTTTTGTCATCTAGTCTTTTGTCAAAAAGTCTGAAAGTTAGAATTTATAAAACAGTTATATTACCGGTTGTTCTGTATGGTTGTGAAACTTGGACTCTCACTTTGAGAGAGGAACAGAGATTAAGGGTGTTTGAGAATAAGGTTCTTAGAAAAATATTTGGGGCTAATAGGGATGAAGTTACAGGAGTAGGGAGAAAGTTACACAACGCAGAGCTACACGCATTGTAGTACTTCACCTGACATAATTAGGAACATAAAATCCAGACGTTTGAGATGGGCAGGACATGTAGCACGTATGGGGGAATCCAGAAATGCATATAGAGTGTTAGTTGGGAGGCCGGAGGGAAAAAGACCTTTGGGGAGGCCTAGACGTAGATGGGAAGATAATATTAAAATGGATTTGAGGGAGGTGGTATATGATGGTAGAGACTGGATTAATCTTGCTCAGGATAGGGACCGATGGCGGGCTTATGTGAGGGCGGCAATTAACCTCCGGGTTCCTTAAAAGCCAGTAAGTAAGTAAGTCACTGAATATTGTATTCACGATATAATCTCGGAAAATTTCACTCGTGGGTTTAGCTTTTCGGATAATTTCCTTATCTCTCCTCTCCGCGCTTGTTAAATTATTGACAAGATGAAACTTTGAAAGTGCGAACAGCGAAACCGGAACAAACAAATACACCTACTCCATGTATTGAAGAACCGGGAGAATTTACGCAGTTTTGTGGCAACTATTCGTTCCGTGAAAGCCCTGTGTGTTTACAGGTGACAGTTTTCGTTCTAAATTTGCTATTATGTAATTCCTGTTGTATGGGAAGTATTTGAGACCTCCAATTATAAATGCATTACCTCATTTATCTATCTGTCAGACTTCTCAATAACCCAATTTCAGTAGCCTCTGTTCGTTTTCTCTAGTGGCGTTGTTATTCTCCGTCTTTATTAAGAGGAAAATGGCTATGATCAAATTCTTGTATGTCAAAATGTTTTCTTCCTTGAAAAGTCTGTTAGGTTTAGGAACTTATAAAATTTGTTAGGGACGCCCTTAGAGTTTTATTTGAAACCCTTATACTGGGTGTTCATTTCAAAGTGTGTCATGACGTCACTGTTGTTGGGTCACCGATTTGAAGCGAGTTTCAGCTGATATGTTAGAGAAGTTGCCTATTATTTAAGGCGTTCTTCAATCTGAACTTGAGAACGTGTACGGTATAACTTGAACGTCGTAGCAACAGATGGCGGTCTGTGCGGTCTGTGTGCTACCATAACCTCTTTCGAACTGTGTTTTGCGCCGGCAAGTCGTACGCAGGGTATTTGTTATCATCGGTTGCGTACGGTAACATTCCACAACACAAATCAAATGCTCCGTGTCCATGTTGACCGTCGAAGTTAATGTCAACAAATACGTAAGTAATCGTCTTAACCCTCTCCCCATATCCCGACAGTACGTATTTCCAAACAGTTCACATTCCTGCCACTACCGGCGTTACCGTACGTATCGGCACGTACTCTTCAGAATGAACGCCGTACTTGCTAGCCATCTTCTCTGCCTCTTAGATTATACACCTGAGCTGCGGAAGTGTAGGAAGATTGAATTCTCTAGGCTCATCAACTAGCCACATGACGGCGTACAGCGAGCCAAGACACATTTTGAACTGAACACCCAGTAGTTAGGAGTAAAGTAATTGAAGGGCTCCTTGCAAATACGAGATAGGACTAGTTCCATTTTTACAAAGTTGTGGAAGTCTACAAAAACATTCTAAAAAATTCAAATTTTAATTGATCTTTCCTTTCTCAGGATATGTCTTGGTTACCTAGGAGTTTCACTCTATCATTCGCTTGTTTATTACAACCAGCAATTTAGAGGCGTTAAATATAAACAAATAACGGAGATTCTTACTTCTTGCAATGAAATTGGATATAATTAGCCACATTTTGCACTGAACACACAATGACTGTGTCAATATCATAAACTACAACACAAGACATAGCATATATATAATACATACATACATACATATACACATATATACATATACATATACACATACATACACACATACACATACATACACACATACATACATACATACATACATACATACATACATACATACATACATACATACATACATACATACATACATGTTGAACAGTAAGTAATGTCATTAATTTCAGGGGGTTATTCTTTGAGATATTTCAAACAAAAAGTTTAATACAAGTTCGCTGAGATATATCAAACAAAAAAGTTTAATACAAGTTTGCTGAGATATATCAAACAAAAAAGTTTAATACAAGTTCTCTGAGATATATCAAACAAAAAAAGTTTAATACAAGTTTGCTGAGATATATCAAACAAAAAAGTTTAATACAAGTTCGCTGAGATATATCAAACAAAAAAGTTTAATACAAGTTTGCTGAGATATATCAAACAAAAAAGTTTAATACAAGTTTGCTGAGATATATCAAACAAAAAAGTTTAATACAAGTTCGCTGAGACCTATCAAACAAAAATGTTTAATACAAGTTTGCTGAGATATATCAAACAAAAAAGTTTAATACAAGTTCGCTGAGATATATCAAACAAAAAAGTTTAATACAAGTTTGCTGAGATATATCAAACAAAAAAGTTTAATACAAGTTCGCTGAGATATATCAAATAAAAAAGTTTAATACAAGTTTGCTGAGATATATCAAACAAAAAAGTTTAATACAAGTTCGCTGAGATATATCAAACAAAGAAGTTTAATACAAGTTCGCTGAGATATATCAAACAAAAAAGTTTAATACAAGTTTGCTGAGATATATCAAACAAAAAAGTTTAATACAAGTTCGCTGAGATATATCAAACAAAAAAGTTTAATACAAGTTCGCTGAGATATATCAAACAAAAAAAGTTTAATACAAGTTTGCTGAGATATATCAAACAAAAAAGTTTAATACAAGTTCGCTGAGATATATCAAACAAAAAAGTTTAATACAAGTTTGCTGAGATATATCAAACAAAAAAGTTTAATACAAGTTTGCTGAGATATATCAAACAAAAAAGTTTAATACAAGTTCGCTGAGATATATCAAACAAAAAAGTTTAATACAAGTTCGCTGAGATATATCAAACAAAAAAGTTTAATACAAGTTCGCTGAGATATATCAAACAAAAAAGTTTAATACAAGTTTGCTGAGATATATCAAATAAAAAAGTTTAATACAAGTTCGCTGAGATATATCAAACAAAAAAGTTTAATACAAGTTCGCTGAGATATATCAAACAAAAAAAGTTTAATACAAGTTCGCTGAGATATATCAAACGAAAAAGTTTAATACAGGTTTGCTGAGATATATCAAACGAAAAAGTTTAATACAAGTTTGCTGAGATATATCAAACAAAAAAGTTTAATACAAGTTCGCTGAGATATATCAAACGAAAAAGTTTAATACAAGTTTGCTGAGATATATCAAACAAAAAAGTTTAATACAAGTTTGCTCGTTTTTACTTCCTTTTCGAGATAAAAATTGTTTTATGTGAAACATTTCATAGCGTGTTTTGGGAAATGCATTGATTTAATTCCCGATATGCTGAGTCAATTTAAGAGAGCAGTTTATTATTATAATTCATGATTGAAAGAATTTCAGTTTTGTCCTTTAAATGTGCAGAAATCTGATCCGAACTATTTGTAAAATTCCTTTGCAGAACGAAAAGTTACATTTGTTCGGATCAAATTTCTGCACATTTAAAGGACAAAACTAAAATTCTTTCAATCATTTATTATCATAATACACTGCTCTCTTAAAATGACTGAGCATATTGGGAATTAAATCAATGACTTTCCCAAAATGCTCGTATGTTATGAAACGTTTCATATAAAACAATTTTTATCTAAAAAAGGAAGCAAAAGCGAGCAAAATTGCATTAAACAATTTTTGTTTGAAATATCTCGAGGAGTAACACCCTGAAATTAATGACACTAGTTACGATTCACTCCGTATACAGGGTGATTCACGAGGATTTACCGTCCTTTACAGAGCTTATTTCCGAAGACATTTTGAGCAAAAATATTTTTGTTGAATATCACTGGCTTTTGTCTGATTGTCAATTTATATTAAATGTGTTTTTTCTATCTCACTTTTTTTTTGCTCTTGTGTGTTATTTATTACTCTGAATTAAGTTACTTACTGTATTTAGTAAACTGTCCTTGTAAATTTTATGTTATACAGTATTATTGACTAAGACCACACCGTACACAAGCCTGGCTAGAAACAGTTTTGTTTTATAATTTTTATTTGTACTCACTAGCTAGCTACTTAGTTAAATAAATAAATAAATAAATAAATAAATAAATAAATAAATAAATAAATAAATAAATAAATAAATAAGTAGGTAAGTGGATAAGTGGATGGGATGGATGAATGAATAAATGAATAAAATTGTTCTCCTGTATAATTTGTGTTATAAATTGAAATATAGAAGTAAGAATATTTTATGAAGTAGATTATTTACAATGAAGCCAAAAATCAAGGCGATGGAGACTTTAACGGTTGGTACCATTCACTGAAATAAGTAAGAAATTGGTTCTCCTAGAATCACTTTATCCAAAAAATCTGATATTTCAAGAAAGACGAAAGACTATGTAATTATATCTTGTTTGAAAGTTATTGGAAGAAACAAATACATCCTATGTAAAATGTAAGCTTATAAAGTATAGTGAATTCACTCCCTCTAACAAATGGATAACTAAGCCCTATGGAATGACTAGCGGTGAATGGAAGGAGGCTATCAAGATGACTGCCAGCGTAAGCGCTGTAAGAGCCATACCCGTTAGCTCTCAGGACAACCACTGCAGGCGGTGCCTCAGTGAGATAGAAACCCTTGGACATGTCCTGGGAGCCTGCCCTTATGGCGAAACATTGCGTATACATAGACACCATGCAATTAGAACTAAACTGGCCGATGCCCTTAGAAAACTAAAATACACCGTCTATGAAGAAGTCCACGGAACTGCCGACAATGGCAGTAACAGACGAATTGACATAATCGCCATTAGCGAATCCCTGTCTCAGGGTATGATAATCGACCCCACCATCAGGTTTGAAACGTATAAAGGACAGCCTGAAGACGTACATGAGGAGAAACGAGCAATCTACATTCCAACCATCCTGTATTATAAAGATAAATACCAACTTCACGATATCAGTGTCACGGGATTGATGTTTGGAGCAAGAGGAACGATACCTAACTTCTTTTCCCAATTCTGTAAGACCCTAGGACTGCACAAATCGTTTCTGAATGACCTGGCCCTCCTCATAATTAGAGAGTCAGTCAGACTTTTACGAAACCACCTATATGGACTCTAATTCAGTGTACTGAAAAAACGGACGCACCATTATCATTTTTCTTTCTCTTATTAGCTTTCATTGCTTCTTTACTTGTAACTTTTTTTATTCTGTATACTGCCATTGTTTGTTTGTTTGTTTGTTTGTGTACTTGTTTACTTTTTTTCTTTCTCTGTTATCTTTCATCATCTATTTGTTCTTGTATTGTTTTGTATGCTTTGTCTAATGGGAGCCTCTAATTTGAGGAAGCTCAATAAAATAAAAAAAATAAATAAAGTGAAAAAAAAAAGATTTCCTTGATGCAATGAAAAATTTTAAGCGATTTTTGTTAGGAAAAAGCTCACTTTGCCACTCAGTTGTGGATAAAGTGCAGTTTGATATCAATATTTAATCTTTATTATTTTTTAAGTGCCAGGAGGGCGTATTTCTGCTTTAAATAAGAGAAAAATATATATAATAATTTATTATAGAAAAATAAGATCATCTCCCAAAATCAATTCTTCAGTAATTCTGTATAAAAAGTGACAACATTGGTTACGACTCCTATACCGTCTCTTTGATTCACTGGAGGATACACGTTACTCCCTCCTCCCAGACTTTTATTAATATCTGCACGCTTTGGTACACATTCTGTATTACTAGCCACCGCCTTTGTACCTTTGATAGTTCGCATATTTGTGAGAACGCGCTCGAGCCGGTTGGTCTCCGAGTAATTCCTTGAAATAAGCCGAGTTAATGAATAGGAAGATTGTCTGTGCTGGTCGTCCGTCAATTAACAGCGGGCTACTACTCCCCGCAACTTGATTACGTCAAATACGTTCTTGATTTCCAATACCAGCGACGCGTTGCGCCCCGTTCGGTAACCCAATAAAGAGAATCGTGAATTAAAACCCACTCTGAGTAGCCGCGCACAACAATTGAGTCTGGAATTTGAAGGAGACAGTCTTTGACTGAAGAACTCACCTCTGAAACACATATCGCATGATGCTCAATTGTCACGAAAGCTATTTAAATTTATTCATGTACAGTCTTACTAATAAACCGTGTATAGTTTTTATACTAGACTTATGCAGAGTTGAGACAGAAAACGTTACTAATAAACCGTGACTAAGCTATGGACGTATAAACAGGCTGTAACTATACAATGGGAATTGCTTTGCAGTAGTTATATACACGAAACCCCTTATTTAAGCGTTGTATATAGCGAAAAAATGGCCGCCCCTCTAACAGCTGTTCGTATCGACAGTCATTTTATGATTATGGTTACCTTGTAACCACAGAAGAACAAACCAAATATCATAGAATTATTAGAATAATATTGCTGTAGCTTGTACTCTTTGACCAAAATGTAGTGTGATAATCGATTAGAGCCAGTTGTACTATCGATATTTAACACGCCACACTAGAGCGCTCTATCGGATGCAATAGAGAACCTCAGATATTCTGTTACCTTTCGTAACGAAGTAATGACGAAACTATGACGTAGCTGTGTAACAGTTATACTGTTATACACGACGTATGTAGTGATTATTAGTAAGGAATTTACACAAGACATAAATGAGCTACTCTTTGTATAAGTATAAGACAGTTAAACGTCTGTATATAGACTTTTTATTAGTAAGACCGGTAGTGAATTGTAAAATAATTCCTCAGTATAGAGTATCTACCTGCCACTGAACGAATATTGCACACTTTTATCACTGCCAATGTGGCGCTATAATAGTACATTATGCAACGAGCCTATAATGGTAGTAATTAAGACGCGAGTATGTTTGTTTATGAAACTCGCTTGCGCTCGTTTCATAATTTTCATACGAGCGTCTTAATTACCATTTTAGGCAAGTTCCATACGACTTTTTATGCTCGACCATATTTCAAACTTGAAATTATTCAGAAGTATTCATGTTATGGTTATGTATTGAGGAGTGGAACTGACCTGAATTGTGAGATGTGCGCAGACGCGAAAGTATTGATTTTTTCCGAAACACGAATGTCATTGACCTTGATATAATCTAGAGAATAACATGAAGATTAGGCTTGATATAACCTGGAAATTGATTTAGAATTGAAAAACGAGATGACAAATTGAATTTATTTGAATATTATTTACGTGAGATGGGCAGGGCATGTAGCACATATGGGCGAATCTAGAAATGCATATAGAGTGTTAGTTGGGAGGCCGGAGGGAAAAAGACCTTTGGGGAGGCCGAGACGTAGATGGGAGGATAATATTAAAATGGATTTGCAGGAGGTGGGATATGATGATAGAGACTGGATTAATGTTGCACAGGATAGGGACCGATGGCGGGCTTATGTGAGGGCGGCAATGAACCTTCGGGTTCCTTAAAAGCCATTTGTAAGTAAGTAAGTAAATTATTTACAATTAACGCTAATTATTATAGTAACAGAACATAACCTTCTGCGACAGTATTGGATTTCCAGCCTCCGTGACTTTTCGCTAATTGTCTTTCGATTGCATATCCGAGAATAATCGATACTTGCGGTTTTGTAATGGTACAATCAGTACAAAGGTGATTTCTCATTGGCTGAACAACTGAATTATAATGAATAGGTGTACTTTAATGAGGTGCATTAAAGGGCTACTACCAGGTGTATAATTACTACATTTCGGTATGGTCGAGCATTAACCAATTGTCAATACTTTTATCACAGCCACAACACATTTCAATTCTTATTGTACTATATATATATATATATATATATATATATATATATAATTATTACTACGTTAACACATTTAATATATCACAAAATATACTCTGGACGGACTAAATTTAATTATTAACTTGTAATGAAAGAAGTTTTATCCAATGAAACGTCCACACCTGTGGAGTAACGGTCAGCGCGTCAGGCTGCGAAACCAGATGGCCTGGGTTCGATTCCCGGTCGGGGCAAGTTACCTGGTTGAGGTTTTTTCCGGGGTTTTCCCTCAACCCAATATGAGCAAATGGTGGGTAACTTTCGGTGCTGGACCCCGGACTCATTTCACCGGCATTATCACCTTCATCTCATTCAGACGCTAAATAACCAAAGATGTTGATAAAGCGTCGTAAAATAACCTACTGTACTCCAATGAAACTGTATTAGATGCTGTGGAATAGTAATTTGGAGACAAGATAAACGATGTTTTTAAAAGTCTCAGAATTTCTTTGGCCATTGTACTAAGTGTACAAAGTTAAAAGGTGGTTATGTTTAACAAATAAAAATGTCATTTGACATACAGTAATTTTTTTCATGTTAGGTTAGGAACTTAGTCACATTTATTTATTTATTTATTTATTAATTTAATTATTGATTTATTTAATTATTTGTTTATTTATTTACTTACTTATTTACTTACTTACTTATTTATTTACATACTTATTTATTTACATACTTATTTATTTACTTACTTATTTATTTACTTACTTATTTACTTACTTATTTATTTACTTATTTATTTACATACTTATTTATTTACTTACTTACTTATTTACTTACTTATTTATTTACTTACTTATTTACTTACTTATTTATTTACTTATTTATTTACATACTTATTTATTTACATATTTATTTATTTATTTATTTATTTATTTGTTTATTTATTTACTTACTTATTTACTTACTTACTTATTTACTTACTTACTTATTTATTTACATACTTATTTATTTACTTACTTACTTATTTACTTACTTATTTATTTACTTACTTATTTACTTACTTATTTATTTACATACTTATTTATTTACTTACTTATTTATTTACTTACTTATTTATTTACTTACTTATTTACTTACTTATTTATTTACTTATTTATTTACATACTTATTTATTTACATATTTATTTATTTATTTATTTATTTATTTATTTATTTTGCTAATAATTGTAACATAAAATATAATATATACAGAAAAACTTTATCTCGCCCCTGAAAGAGAACTCGTGCTCAGGGGCGGGATTCCTGAATTGAAATTAAGAAGTATAGCCTTCAATACAATTTGTCTTATGTCTACTATGCAATAAGAATATATAGGCCTAAATTTAAATTTATAGTTTTTCAATTTTTATAAAATCCATACATAATTTTTTTAATTTAACACTAGAACTATTAGAATTGACAAGATTAGGAAATTTAAATATAAACGTAACGATTAAACTTTCCCTGCCATAGATGATACCATGGCTTCGTTAATGTTAGATCGGGCCATAATTAGTTGTGCACTAACTTTTAATATTATGAGTCCCTCGTTTCTGTCTAGCTTTTAAGATAGGATAGAAACGTCAAAAGTTTTATTCCTAACAATTCAAGAAATTGTTGAGCTCAAAAGAGATTGAATGAAGATTGCTTTATTTTATTGACTCTCTCGACATGATGGAAACCAAAAGCTCTCTCTTTCTCTGTCGCACTTGTTTTCACTTTGCCGTAATTCCCCACGAGGGCCACCAGTTGAATCCTCGCAATAGAGCATCATCGATCACGTCAACGAATTACTTCTGAAAGATTTCCCGTACTCTATAAAACTTTAAGATTGGAAACAAACCATTGATAGATGGTAGATGAATTTAATGTCATTCAGCGATTTACAGCCATAGACAACGTCAGAGTAGATATATATAATACATGGCTACTACAATATGAATAAATGTAAAATAAAATAAAAAAATAATATACAATCACCAGATTATCACAAAAACAGGTTAAAAGTTTTAAAAGAAATAGTATAAAATGAGGTTAAAATGTACAGATTTGTCAATTACATGAGGTTAAAACAAATAGTATCTAAAACGTAATATTGCTAAAATCATTGACACTGTAGATTGGATTTGCCATCAATGTCCTTCTCACCATCCTTCTGAAAGTAAAATATGACGTGTTTCTTATATGTAATGGTAAAGAGTTATAAAGTTTATAAGATATGGAAATAAAACTATTGCTTGTAGTACTGTATTTGTACTTGGTGAAATATATGTCAAGTCTGGAACGGGTAGAATAATTATGAATGGATGAACAAGTAGGAAGATTATGCACATTACGCTTAACATACAGAAGGCAATCGAGAATAAACATTGACGGCAACGTAAGTATTCCTAGTTGTACAAAAAGTGGTTTACAATGAGTTCTAGAAGAGACACCACAAATAATTCTCACTGCTCTCTTTTGAAGGATAATCAACTTATTAACCGAAGTATGGTTGCCCCACAAAAGCGTCCCCTAACTTAAGTGACTGTAAATATGGGCATAATAAACTGTAAGTAAAGAATTATAACATAATGTTTGTCTGAGGATTCGTAACATGAAAATTCCTTTATTAATTTTATTAACAAGATATTCTATGTGTGTACTCCAGCCCAAACTGGCCTCGAGGTGAATGCCTAGAAATTTAACTAAGGAAGACAAGTCAATAATATTTCTGTTAAAAGAAAATTTAATATATCTGCAGTCTTGTTAGAGTTGATGCTAAGTTTATTGGCATCACACCAGTCTTTTATCCTGAGGGATGTGTTGTCAAGCTGTCTTTTCGTCAAAACATCATTATCCTGAGAAATTCCAAGTGCCAAATCATCAGCAAACATGAAAATGTCAAGGCAGTCATCCTCAATGCTGGCTGGCTGGGAGGTCGTTAATAGGCCTATACTGTATATAATGAACAGCACAGGTCCAAGAACGGAACCCTGTGGGACACCAAACTCGACAGGTTTAAATTGAGACATTGCACCATTACAGTAAACAGATTGGTGTCTGCCTGTTAAATAAGATTTTAAAAACATAGTACTATAATTATTAAAACCAAAAATTTCAGTTTTTGTATGAGAATATCGTGAGAAATGGTATCAAAAGCTTTGGTAAAATCGTAAAATTGGTCAACGAATGATCACGAACTGCTTAGATAATCACAGTTGATCTTGGTGAGTCATCCTTAATGGGGCAGTGGTTAATATTATTTTTATTCGCTGCTAAGTTCCCAGGTTCAAACCCGGCTGAGGGCGATGCGTGTCTGAATCTTTTGCCTGACTTCCAATGGAAGGGAATTGAAGTTACAGTTTGTATTGTACAGTGAACTCTCCTAAGTTCGATTGAACAAAATTGAAAGTTCTTTTGTCCACGGAACTCACACTTTGCAGTAAATCAAACTGAAACTATGATCATAGCTATTTAGCGGCTTTCTCTACAATCTACTTCAGTTTGAGTCCTCTAGGTAGCAGCAAAAATTAAAAAGCAAAAAAAGTTCAAAGGTACACTGAGCTAAAAATTCAACAGTCTCCCCTACCATTGACGCTAAATAACCTAGTACTTGATACAGCGTCGTTAAACACCTAACCAAATTAATTAATTCATTCATTCTTTGTGTTCTGCCCAAGGACTGGTATTTCACTGCAAGCCCAGCATTCTCCAATCTTTCTTATTTTCTGCTTTTCTCTTTATCTCCGCATATGATCCAAATATTTTAATGTCGTCTATCATCTGATATCTTCTTCTGTTACGAACTCTACTCCCGTTCACCATTCCTCCCAGTGTATCCTTTTTCCTCTCAGCCAATGACCCAACTAATTCCTTTTCCTGATCAGTTTCAGCATCATTCTTTCTTCACCCACTCTTTGCAACACAGCTTCATTTCTTATTCTGTTTATCCACTTCACACGTTTCATTCTTCTCCATATCCACATTTCAAATGCTTCTATTCGCTTCTCTTCACTTCGTCGTAATGTCCATGTTTCTACACCATACAATGCTACACTCCACACGAAGCACTTCACTACTCTGTCCTTAGTTTTTTCCAGAGGTTCGCAAAAGATGCTCTTTTTCCTATTAAAAGTTCTTTGGCCATTACTAGCCTTCTTTTGACTTCCTGGCAGCAGCTCATGTTGTTCCTTATAGTAAACCCCAAGTTTTTGAAGCTGTCCACTTACTATACTGCGTAATTTAGAACTCGCAAGTTTACCTTCTTTAATTTTCTTTTTACGACCACAATCTTCGTCTTACTAGCATTTGTCTTCATTCGATACTACTCATAGCTGCCATTTAGCTCCAGTAGCATATCCCTTAGTATCACTTCCTCTCCTACTAACAACGCCATATCATCAGCAAATCTTATGCACTTCATTCTTCTTCCTCGTACTTCCACCCCTCCCATGTTCTGAAAACAGTTCTTCACTAAATCCCCCAAGTAGATGTTGAACAGGGTAGGTGATAAATGGCATCCTTGACATAATCTTCTCCCTATTTCACTTTCTTGTGACATTTCCTCTGTTATCCTGACTTCGACTCGTTGTTTCATATTATAGACTAGCCGTACCCGTGCGCTCCGCTGCACCCGTTAGAAATAAATATAATGTAATTACATAATTAAAATAGGAAATTTGATCCAGGGAATATTCGTGTTTGATAGAAGGATAAATCGTTTAATATGTTACTTAATATAAATTGTATTTAAATAATTAAAATGCGATCATTTTGGTCCAGAGACCACTCATTTGGTGCAATGAGAATTCCTTTAACATGTTTCTTAATTTTTATTACATGCATCCATACTTTAATGAAGACTGACATATCATTTAGATTTAATGTGTAAACTTTATATTACTCTATATGTTTCCATTGAATTATGGTAATAACTTAATTTTAACCCTTGTTTTCTACGTATTCAGTAAATGCCGCTTGGGCCACTATGGTTCTGAACCCTTGAAATAACTTAAATGACTTATATTATATTATATTATATTATATTATATTATATTATATTATATTATATTATATTATATATTATATTATATTATATTATATTATATTATATTATATTATATTATATAAAAAATGTGTTGATAACGGATGTACACCGATAAGTAAGTTTTTAATTTGTTATGGGGGCTCTTGAATCTCAGGGGGAACAAATTTTATTCTACAACAGCGCAACATAATCTGCTTGGCTCATTACCCAATTTTTTTTGCATTGCATTTAATGCATATGTATTTCATGTATTTTAACACGATTCAATTGAGCATAGTTAAAATTTGGATTATAAAATAATGGAATGCTAAGTTAACATATTATTTCTGCATACTAAATCAATACACTCTTTTGGTTCGTTAATTCTCTGAGATAAACATTATTTTAAGAAATACAGGAAACGAATATACAGAATAGCCTATCAATTTGTTTGTGCATAAGAAGCTATTTTAATCTTACCTGTCCTCGATTCACTCAGAAGTTACTGTAATAACATTATAGCATTATGTCCATATAGAGAAACTACACTTTCCAATGGTGAAATAATAATTAATTACACAAATCGGTTAATTTAGCTTCCGATATTACTTCATACAAACACAGAAACATTCTGTGTAGGCTATGATTCATAGCTTTCGATTGTTGCTGACCAAGGCCCCTTATAGACGAATTCATTTGTTTATTTCATTACACCGCCTAATTAGATGGCAGTTATTTTAATTTTGAAACTCATTTATCTCATTAAATATCAGTCCTATCAAAATTTTTCAAAGAATAAAACTTATCGGAAATGATTTTTAAAGAAATGTTTGTTATGTAACATTTTTCACAAAAATCAATAATAAGCGAGATATTTCGATTTATTTAACTCAGACCCCCTTATAACCTCTTTTTAAATAATGTGTTTTGAATGCCATATAGCCTAAAATCTAAGTTACAACGAACTTAATTTATATGCCAATTTTCATATAAATCGGTTCAGCCATTATCGCGTGAAAAGGTAAAAAACATACAGACAGACAGACATGCAAACAAAAAATTCAAAAAAGCGATTTTCGGTTTCAGGGTGGTTAATTATATATGTTAGGACCAATTATTTTTGGAAAATCGAAAATTACCAGAAAAATTTCGGCTACAGATTTATTATTATTATAGATTACTGAACAGCCTCCTATCTTTCCAATCTACAGCAATTTTTTTAGGATCCCCATCAGTTTACTAACCAAATAATATAAGAAAAATGACTAGCTAAAAATAATTAGAATTTAGACGCCTGTTCATAAACCACTCATACGTTAATTATCGTGTTCGTTCTTTCTTTATTCACTTTCGTTTAGTGTTTTTGCGATTAGCTTCGTCATCACTTTCTAACATTTCGAACCCGCTGTGTTCTGGCGGCTTGCCTATCACAAATTTCCTCACCATTTAATTCTCAAGATGCATCTCTGATTTCTTTCGAGTCTGGTCATTCATCCACGTACTTCTGCAAAATTGTTATTATGCAAATCCACTTCCAGTTAAAGAGTGCAAAAATAACTACCGGAAAATAATAGGATCGGTCGTGAAGAAGGAAATTACAAGCTCGTAAAACCTCATTTATGTAAGCGGTTCAACGTGACTAAAATAATGGGGAGCCCAGTCGTTAAAAAGATTGCCCTGATTAAAGAGGAGATTTAATTCGCAGCCAACTTCTCGGCGCATTCCTTCTCCTCTGCTCGATTTGTAATTCAGGAGTCACACTTAATTCCCTCACAGGTTGGGGACGATTTACTCTGTAGAGTCGTTATAACATGACAGTGACGTTTGCTTTGTGCTGGCAGAGAACAAACACGTGCAGTGTAATAGCTGCTAGAGATATAAAGGGACTCTATTTCGAATCCGGTTAAAAAAAATGGATTTTACTTGTATTCTTCTCCACTCACTGTGAGCATGCTTTGTCAATTTTGCTTCCACAGAATTACAGTTATAAGAATGGATTTAAACGGATCTACGCACTAACTTTCATTCATGTTACCACACCGAAGTACCTTCATCATCTCAAAAAAGTCTCTAATCATAAGCTCGTTTCTCACATTGTATCAGAGGCAATTATTAACTACTAACTTCCCTTGTGTATTTTCAATCCGCATGTATTACAGCGAATAGGGATTATAAAGAATGGACACTGAGCGAATTTTCCTGTGTTTTGTTTCTCTGTGCGCCAGCGTTTAGTTCCACTTTCAAGCGCTAGAGGTTAGTGTATGACTCGGTTAAGAGAGAAGTTTTATATATTCTTATTGAATTTGGTATTCCCAAGAAACTAGTTCGATTAATTAAATTCCAATTCACTGCGGGCTGAAGCAGGGAGATGCATTGTCACCTCTACTTTTTAACTTTGCTCTAGAATATGCCATTAGGAAAGTTCAGGATAACACAGAGGGTTTGGAATTGAACGGGTTACATCAGCGTCTTGTCTATGCGGATGACGTGAATATGTTAGGAGAAAATCCACAAACGATTAGGGAAAACACGGAAATTCTATTTGAAGCAAGTAAAGCGATAGGGTTGGAAGTAAATCCCGAAAAGACTAAGTATATGATTATGTCTCGTGCCCAGAATATTGTACGAAATGGAAATATAAGAATTGGAGATTTATCCTTCGAAGAGGTGGAAAAATTCAAATATCTTGGAGCAACAGTAACAAATATAAATGACACTCGGGAGGAAATTAAACGCAGAATAAATATGGGAAATGCGTGTTATTATTCGGTTGAGAAGCTTTTGTCATCTAGTTTGCTGTCAAAAAATCTGAAAGTTAGAATTTATAAAACAGTTATATTACCGGTTGTTCTGTATGGTTGTGAAACTTGGACTCTCACTTTGAGAGAGGAACAGAGATTAAGGGTGTTTGAGAATAAGGTTCTTAGGAAAATATTTGGGGCTAAGAGGGATGAAGTTACAGGAGAATGGAGAAAGTTACACAACACAGAGCTGCACGCATTGTACTCTTCACCTGACATAATTAAGAACATTAAATCCAGACGCTTGAGATGGGCAGGGCATGTAGCACGTACGGGCGAATCCAGAAATGCATATAGAGTGTTAGTTGGGAGGCCGGCGGGAAAAGACCTTTGGGGAGGCCGAGACGTAGATTGGAAGATAATATTAAAATGGATTTGAGGGAGGTGGGATATGATGGTAGAGACTGGATTAATCTTGCTCAGGATAGGGATCAATGGCGGGCTTATGTGAGGGCGGCAATGAACCTCCGGGTTCCTTAAAAGCCAGTAAGTAAGTAAGTAAGTAAGTAAGTAAGTAGAGGTTAGTGTAATCGAGCATACGCTAAGATAATAATTGAGTATAGAGTTGAGACACAGGATCCAAACATCGCCTACCTTATTGCATAATCCAGTAACGCTTTGCTTCAAATAAATTCAAGTTAACAGCTTTTCCTTATTTCTCAGTGACAAACTAGTTGTAATAATAATATTTTATATTTCAGATATAATAAATTATATTATAAAATATTATAATACATTATAAAATTACGTATCGAATTTGTTTAATATTTGTATATAATATAATACAAGTATATGGTTTTACTTCTCATAAGAGTTTTGTTTTTCCATTTTCAGCGCTATCAAATCATTACATATTTTAATTGTTGTTGGGCCAACGTCTTAACTCTCATTATAAAGGAACTCTAGAGCCTAGACATTACAGTTAGTGACGGATTTATTATTTTATGGATCCAGTTTATCTTATTTGAGTATATAATGTACCTAGATGTATTAATTATATGTGTTATATTTCCGCTGTGTCGACTACTAGCTGGTGTGATGTCAGCGCCAACTCTAGGGAGAAAGCAGAATCTCACGCTTTAGCTGGTTTGAAGGTCCGGCTACATCAAAGGTACCGACGCGAAGTGTTCATTCTTTATAATCCCTATTCGCTGTGTATTAATTATTAATTATTGTGACCTAGCCACTGTCTCCACATGGGCGGCCAATTACAGACTCGCACTTAATCCAAGTAAGACTCAAGCTATAACTATTGGCCATAAGCGTTTAGTTAACTCTCTTACAGTCCCGTCGCTCTAATTTCCGGCAGCCAATCGCGTTGCAGGTCTGCTACATTTAAACATGTGCGTCTTGTGATTCGCTGAGGAAGACGTTATTAATTTCTTAAGGCTCGATAAATACTTAATATAATCGCCCGCCATTTTGGCTCTTTCGTTAGCGTTCGCAGAAAGCACACGAGGACGTTATTTGCCGCTCAATTATTTTCTGAATTACAGTGCGTTTGATTTATTATCATGGGAGCTACGACATGATAATGTTTAACGATGTGGCAAATAGATCCCTCGTCTGGTAGCTCGGCAACGAAAGAACAAAAATGGCGAACGATACTACCTACCTAGACTTAGAACCTTTACTTCCTAAGACGTAAGCAAAGAGGAGGAGTCACGCCGGGAATAACAGCGTCGCGATTATAATAACAGTAATCTTTCAGTTGTTACACTTAACAACACGCTAATCCCTTATTCATCTGTCGTTAAAAATCTTGGCTTCTTTTTCGATAATAATTTAAATTGGACTTTTCAAGTCAAAGAAACGATAAAAAAAAAATCTGTTCCTCCATTCACTGTTTGAGTCGCTTAAGAAACTTCTTGCCCCAGCAACTAAAACTTACCCTAGTACAAACCCTAGTAATGCCGCTCTTCGATTATTGTGACGTTCTGCTAAGTGACCTAAGTTCTGAACTGTCAGTCAAGTTACAGCGAGTTCAGAATATGTGCACACGTATCGTGTGCAACATCCGACGATATGATCACATATCACCGTCCTTCGCAAGTCTTTCGTGGCTCCGACTTAAAGAACGTGGAAGTTTACACTCTTTGTTTTTACTCTTTCGAATTCTGCACACCTCAACACCAAATTACCTTTCGTCTCGTTTCTCTTATCTATACTCTAACCACGACGTAAATACCAGATCACTTATCTGTGGCGCGTTAAGTATACCTCTTCATAGAACATCTCGTTATTCATCATCTTTTACAGTTTCCACTTCGCAACAATGGAATTCCCTGTCACAAAGTATTAGGGACTGCAAAACAATAAACACTTTTAAAAACAGCTTAAAAGATAACCTTCTTAGCATTTCATTCCAATCATATTGACTTAAACTATCACTGACTACATTGTTACTCCTTCCTTTAGACATGCATCCTGATAGTGCTGTATTTTCAAAATTGTCTCATAATAATCTCTTTCTATTGTGTAACATTATTTGAAATATATTAACATTCTATGTATTTTAGCTTAATTCTGCTACATAGTTTCTATTTCAGTGTTTAATTATTAATAGTTCATAGTATTTTGTTGTTTAATTCGTAAATAACTCTTATATACATGTAGCTCTTATCTAAATCAAATTGTTGAATTCTTTTAAGTTCATACATATGTAAGTATACTTTTTGCTGGTTGAGTGGAAGAGAAGGCCTTACGGCCTTAACTCTGCCAGCTAAAATAAATTATTATTATTATTATTATTATTATTATTATTATTATTATTATTAAAACCAGAGATGGAATACCGAAATAATTAAACCTGGACATAATATCGGTTTCAATGCAGGTTGATTCACGAGGATTTACCGCCAATTACGTAGCTTATTCCCGAAGACATTCTGAGGAAAAAATGTCGTATAAACATTTGTCCTAATCTCAGTATTTTCAGTTATGGGGATACCTTTACCTTTTATGTAAGTGTACTTTATGACAACTGTTACAAGTGATGACTTTTATGATGTTTTGAATACTATATCGAACGCATGAACGTGAAAAAGGAGGAAATGTTTATATATTGCGATTTATTTCGTGTATAACCTGACAAGTGTGAAAGTCGAACAGCAAAATCATAGGTCTATGTTTCTTTTTTCGATTCGATAACTACGCCATTAGTTCTTGTTAATGATATGGAAATATCCAACGTACTTCCCTTGTTAGCCTACCTACCAATAGATTTTCGGTATTTTGTAGGAAATAAATTAAATACAGTGAAACCTCTCATTTACGGATATCGAAGGGATGTGACAATCTGTCCGCATCTGGGAGGTGTCCTTTATTGGGAGGGAGGCTCTCCAATCTAACAGTAAATTTATAATATGCATTATATATCCCTTTACACTTTAAATGAAATGTATTACTGTAGTTTAATTCTAAATACAGTATACTGTACTACAGTAAATTCTTTGCAACTTTGGACTACAGTAAATGAAACTGAAAAAAAAAATACAGTACTGTGCTATAAAATTTTATTGTAGGTGTACAGTTATGCAGTACTGTAATTTACAGTTTTCAACTTAACCTTTACGTTCAGGTGCCATGTCTCTCGAAACAGAACAACTGATTGAAGTGAAGAGAATAATCCTACTAAACCCATCATGTGTCGAATAAAATTTCACGATCGCGGAAACCTTGGACCCATTAGACAGGTTAAATTTTATGATTTTGTTTATTCTTCCGCTTCCAGCTCACAAGGGGTAGCCGGCTGGGCTAGTGGTAGTCTACGAGATCTTTTATTTATTTATTTATTTAAATTTAAATATACAGAATAAAGAATATCATTACAAACAAACAAGAGCAATAGAAATAAAATAATACAAACAATATAAAAAAAGGAGATACAGTAGTATTAACAAAATTTGAGACCGAATGAGCAGCGCTCGTGTTCGGTCGCAGTTCAGATATAATATTAATAGGCCTATAAGAGAATATAAAATAAAATAGGAAATAGAATTAAAATTAAATTATATATTATTATGTTTATTATATTTATATTATGTTTCATATTAAGGAATTTCTGTACAGTTCTCAAAAATAAATTTTCCATTTTTGTAACACCTTAGGTCTTGAAATCCAAGTTCTGTCCGCAGTCAGGAGGTAAGGCAAGCTTTAGGGCTGTGAAACAGCCGTCCGTGTCCGTGTCTGAGAGTGTCCGTAAACGAGAGTTTAATTTAACATTATTTCTATATTATTTCAGTTGGGACATAAAAATCTGTCCGTATCTTGGAGGTATCCGTAAGGAGAGGTTTCACTGTACTTATAAAAAAAGTTTCACTATCTACACTAATTGTTGGAGAATGGGTCCCTCATACGCACAGACTTATGAAGAAATGAGACGGTGTCATTGCTAGTCCTATGAGTTACTAATTAATTCCTCAATAGAGGCATTACACTTTACAACGCTTTGTCCATTCTGCAGGCGGGTTTATGCATTCAGCAGTGATCTTTCTGCGTGCTTGTCACTTGTAAAGCGCTCTGCTCCAGTGTACAAACAACGCTTGTGAAGGGTGGCGAATGTTGAGTGAATGTTTGTTCGCAGCTGTGTACATTACGGCCTGTATCATCTTCGGAAATGCCGCTTCCAGTTTAAAACAGATGTTTTATAGCCCACAATTCCGTCTGTGCAAAAGCGGAATACGTCACTTTCCCCAGTAACGATGGTACTGTAATTTGATGCGTATCCTACGCCATTTATCGTAGATACAATCACGACGTTCAAATCCTCGTCGCCATCCATGTCTCTAATGGCAGCTTAACACGATTCTTCTTTTAATTCTTCTTCTCCTCCATCATCATCATCATCAGCAATAGCAACAGCAACACGGTTTCTCTATTTTACTAAAGAAAATTCCTTTCTTGCTGTATATAAATTATATTTATTTTGCTTTGAATACAATATGAAAATACTCGGACAAAACTAAGGTTTTAGCTTTTAGAGAAAAGGACCCCAAGACTCTATAAGAATTAAGATCGTGATAGACGGAAAGATTTTAGGTCAGGTTTTACATTTTTATTATTTAGGATTTCATATTTATTTATTTATTTACTTATTTACTGACACACTTATTCATTTACTTATTCATCTATTATTTATTTATTATATATTTATTTATTCATTTGTTCATTCATATATTTTATTCATTTATTTATTCATTTATTCATTCATGTATTTTATTCATTTATTTATTCATTCATTTATTTATATATTTATTCATTCGATTATCATTTATTCATTTATTTATTTACTCATTCATTTATTTATTCATTCATTTGTTTATTTACTTGTTCGTTTATTCATTTCTTCGCTTATTTATTTATTCATTTGTTCGTTTATTCATTTGTTCGTTTATTCATTTGTTCTTTTATTCATTTGTTCTTTTATTCATTTGTTGGTTTATTCATTTGTTGGTTTATTCATTTGTTCGTTTATTCATTTGTTCTTTTATTCATTTGTTCTTTTATTCATTTGTTCTTTTATTCATTTGTTCGTTTATTTATTTACTTACATACTTATTCATTTACTTATTCATCTATTATTTATTTATTATTATTTATTATTTATGATATATTTATTTATTCATTCATTCATTTATTCATTCATGTATTTTAAACATTTATTTATTCATTTATTCATTCATGTATTTTATTCATTTATTTATTCATTTATTCATATATTTATTCATTTAATTATTATTTATTCATTTATTATTTATTCATTTAATTATCATTTATTCATTTATTATTTATTTATTTATTCATTCATATGTTTATTCATTTGTTCGTTTATTTATTTATTCATTTGTTCGTTTATTTATTTATTTATTTGTTCGCTTATTTATTTATTTAATTATTCATTTGTTCATTTATTCATTTGTTCATTTATTCATTTGTTCATTTATTCATTTGTTCGTTTATTCATTTGTTCGTTTATTCATTTGTTCGTTTATTTATTTATTTGTTCGCTTATTTATTTATTTAATTATTCATTTGTTCATTTATTCATTTGTTCATTTATTCATTTGTTCATTTATTCATTTGTTCATTTATTCATTTGTTCGTTTATTCATTTGTTCGTTTATTTATTTATTTATTCATTTGTTCGCTTATTTATTTATTTATTTACTTATATATTTATTTATTCATTTGTTCGTTTATTCATTTGTTCGTTTATTCATTTGTTCTTTTATTCATTTGTTCTTTTATTCATTTGTTCGTTTATTCATTTGTTCGTTTATTCTTTTATTCGTCTACTCATTTGTTCGTTTATTCATTTGTTCGTTTATTCATTTGTTCTTTTATTCATTTGTTCTTTTATTCATTTGTTCGTTTATTCATTTGTTCGTTTATTTATTTATTCGTTTAATTAATCATTTATTCAGTCATTCATTTATTCATTAATTTATTTATTCACTAGGTAATTTTTTATTTTTAAGTGGTTATTTAACGACGCTGTATCAACTATGAAGTTATTTAGCGTCAATGGATTTGGTGATAGCGAGATGATATTTGGCGAGATGAGACAGAGGATTCACCATAGATTACCTGACATTTGCCTTACAATTGGGGAAAATCTCGGAAAAACACAACCAGGTAATCAGCCCAAGCGGGAATCGAACCCGCGCCCAAGCACAACTCGGATCGGCAAGCAAGCGCCATAACTGACCGAGCTCCGCCAGTTGCTTTTATTTATTTATTTACTTACTTACATATTAACATACTTATTTACTTGCTTATTTATTTATTTATTTAATTAATTATTTATTTATTTCATTATTCATTTATTTATTCATTTATTCAGTCATTTATTTATTCATTTATTTATATATATTTATTTATTTATTCATTTATTCAGTAATTTATTTCTTCATTTATTTATTTATTTATTCATTCATTCATTTATGTATTTATTTAGGTGTTTATTTATGTATTTATTTAATTATTTAATTATTTATTTAATTATTTATTTATTCAGTCATTTATTTCTTCATTTATTCATTTATGTATTTATTTATTTATTTAATTATTGAATTATTTATTTAATTAATTATTTATTTATTCATTTATTCAGTCATTTAGTTATTCATTTATTCAGTCATTATGTATTCATTTATTCATTCATTTATTATTTATTCAGTCATTTATTTCTTCATTTATTCATTTATGTATTTATTTATTTATTCATTCATGTATTTATTTATATATTTATTTAATTATATATTTATTTAATTATTTATTTATTTAATTATTTATTTATTTAATTATTTATTTATTTAATTATTTAAGTATTTATTTATTTAAGTATTTATTTATTTAATTATTTATTTAATTAATTATTTATTTATTTAGTTATTTATTTATTTAGTTATTTATTTAGTTATTTATTTATTCAGTTATTTATTTATTCAGTTATTTATTTATTCAGTTATTTATTTATTCAGTTATTTATTTATTTAGTTATTTAATTATTTATTTAATTACTTATTTATTTAATTATTTATTTATTTAATTATTTATTTATTTAATTATTTCTTTAATTATTTAATTACTTAATCACTTACTTATTTAATTATCTATTTATTTGTTTGTTACTGCATAACACTACACTAAACACGAAAACCATTAGACGGTTGTGAAAATGCAACTTTAATACACAAACGATGAAAATGATCGTAGTAATACAGTGCATTGTAAGCAATACTTATTTCCTAAATGCTTATCTATCGTGAAGATGGACAGCTCAGGTGCAGAAAAAATGACCAGCATTCTTCTCCCGGCTCACGCATTAGATTGATGGTGGTTTCTATTTGAAAGAAGACTGTATTGTAAGAAACGAAGAAATGAGACACAGTATACTGTAGGCTACTTCAAATTAAACTGAATGATCTTCACACGTAGAAAAAGCTGTCATTGCTGAAGAACATTATAAGTTAGCAAATGAAGAATACTCTTCGAATAATGCATCTCATTGCCATTTTCAAATTTTATGGAACATGCCATTGTTGAGTTCAAATAAAACATTCCCCTCTATTTAAGGTTCCATCATTGAAGACTTCAAGGATGGCCTACTCTATTTGATCCGCATTGCACGTTAGTCCAAGTAACGAAATAATTATTTTTTAATATTGCCAAGAAATAGAAGAACTGCGATTTAATGGCAGAAATAAGCGCGATTTCTAATTGGTTTTCAGTTTTATTTAAATTTGTTATGGGCAAATTAATCATAATCCCAATTAGTTACCATGTGAGTGTATAAGAAAAGGAGTCTTTGTGAGTGCAAGTCCGAGTGTAAGTTACGAAAAGGGAGTGCTACGAAGAGAAGAAAGAAGTCTAGAATATAATAGAGAAGGAGAGCGGACCTTATTTTAGCAGAGAAATTTTATTTGAATATTATGGCACAAAAACGTTGTTTTGTATTATTATTATTATTATTATTATTATTATTATTATTATTATTATTATTATTATTATTATGCAAATCTAGACTTTCAGGTAAAGCTCCCTGCAAAGCAGATTTGAATAATTTCAAGGGAAAAATTGTTCCGGGGCCGGGTATCGATCCCGAGACCTCTGGTTGAACGTACCATCGCTCTGCCAACTGAGCTACCCGGAAACTCCACCCGACACCGTCTCAACTTTTCCCTCACAACTCGCGTGGGCTGACGAAACGCCAGAGACCCACATCGAGTGCACACAAACTCTGTGTGACTTGGAATTGTGGTTTTCTGTTAACGTACACAGTGACGTATATATTATGCAAGTCTAGTCTTTCAGGTAAAGCTCCCTGCAAAGCAGATTTGAATAATTTCAAGGGAAAAATTGTTCCGGGGCCGGGTATCGATCCCGAGACCTCTGGTAGAACGTACCAGCGCTCTGTCAACTGAGCTACCCGGAAACTCCACCCGACACCGTCTCAACTTTTCCCTCACAACTCGCGTGGGCTGACGAAACGCCAGAGACCCACATCGAGTGCACACAAACTCTGTGTGACTTGGAATTGTGGTTTTCTGTTAACGTACACAGTGACGTATATATTATGCAAGTCTAGTCTTTCAGGTAAAGCTCCCTGTAAAGCAGATTTGAATAATTTCAAGGGAAAAATTGTTCCGGAGCCGGGTATCGATCTCCGAGACCTCTGGTTGAACGTACCATCGCTCTGCCAACTGAGCTACCCGGAAACTCCACCCGACACCGTCTCAACTTTTCCCTCACAACTCGCGTGGGCTGACGAAACGCCAGAGACCCACATCGAGTGCACACAAACTCTGTGTGACTTGGAATTGTGGTTTTCTGTTAACGTACACAGTGACGTATATATTATGCAAGTCTAGTCTTTCAGGTAAAGCTCCCTGTAAAGCAGATTTGAATATTTTCAAGGGAAAAATTGTTCCGGGGCCGGGTATCGATCCCGAGACCTCTGGTAGAACGTACCAGCGCTCTGCCAACTGAGCTACCCGGGAACTCCACCCTACACCGTCTCAACCGTCTCAACCAGAGTTCTCGGGATCGATACCCGGCCCCGGAACAATTTTCCCTTGAAATTATTATTATTATTATTATTATTATTATTATTATTATTATTATTATTATTATTATTATTATTATTATATACTCCAAATAATGTGTAACTCATTTCGAATAAGTAATAGTTCGTTTGCGCAATTCAGTACACTTTCCACAACACGCCACCGTGACGTAACGCGTGCTATTTTTCAGACATGTATCACCAATTGGATGCAGCACGCTGTCAAAACACGGGCCATAAAGATGAGATGGTGCTGATAGGATTCACAGCGCTAATGAAAGATGTCATTCTATTCAAAGTGGCTTTGAGCCTTATCTTCCCAGCATCTGTGGTCCTGCAATAATAGGTTGCAGCAATTACTACACTGAGTATGTATTTTGGTGAGGTTTCTAAACTCGTCCCTCCGGAGTTACAGTTAGAAATGTCGAATCGAAAGCAGACAAGAAAAGTTAACGATAAAAGTCATACACGATACCAGACGATATTACTATAGTAATATAGGCTACGTTACAAGAGCGGTATGTTGACGTTTTCATGGTCGAGGAAAAGATTGAAAAAGCGAAACGTAGTTGAGCTTTTTTAATTTCCGAGAACATGAAAACAAACATACCGCTCGTGTATCGTACATTATTTTGTGCGAAGATCGTTTATTACATACCTGAAAGACGAATTTCTAATTAGTTGCAATGAAATCTCCATGTTGGTTTCTGTGTAATGACGGAAACTTCGGAAAACCAAAATATCTTTCTTCAACATTGTTGCTATAAAATGTTTTCTGTGTTTACTATACTCCAGCAGGCCGTGATATACGTCTGTCTTTTTTTTCCCCCCCCCCCCAGTCTATAAATGCGAACTTAAAACAAACGGTAAGGTTAAGTAATGATTTATTTTTCATTTTAATATTTTAACAATATTATTTGTATAACATATTGCAGTAATAACATCCGCATCTGGAATCTCGTTGATTTTTTCAGGCTTCCTTAATGTTACTTATATCACGAATGCAATAAGTTTAGTGGAGTAGTAGACTTTACTTAATTTTTGCAAATATTTAAAAACAATAATTAACATTGCAATTTAGGTGAAATTGCAGTGGTAAGTTTCCAATTTATAATTATTACTATGTTAAACGTCTCTAAAAATAATATGTTAAAAGCCTAAAGCAGTAAAATGAATGTCGCGCTCAAGCGGTAAGAAGAGGGAAATTGTTATGTGTGTTACGTTGGGAATACTGAATGTGGTATTTCACACTTATCGCGTATTGGTTCTGTGCGGAAAACAAGCAAATACGCACGATCTCGCACAAAATTAATTACGATATTCAAGATGTAGAATCTGATATGTTTGCTCTATGCAGGGCATATCAAAAGTCCGGTTACACTTTCAATGTATTATTACATAAAAAACTACTAATGATAGCACTTTCAAACACACGTCAGTTTAAAGTCAAACTCTCAAAGTTATTCATCCGCTTAATTTTCAGCGACGAAGCGACATTCCATACGAGTGGGAAAATTAACAAGCACAACTGTCGTGTTTGGGGTACACAGAAACATCACAGAATCATTGAACATGAGCGTGATTCACCAAAGGTGAATGTTTTCTGCGAGTTGTCACAACGAAAACTGTACGGACCTTTCTTCTTCATTGAGGCTACTGTGACTGGACATTCATATCTGGACATGTTGGAGCAATGGTTGGTGCCTCAACTTAGACAAGATCTCGATGACGATTTCAACTTTCAGCAAGATGGGGCTCCGCCACATTTCCACAATGCAGTTCGTGCTTACCTGAATACGGAGATGTCTGATCGTTGGATAGGACGTGCTGGAGTAAGGGACAGATGTTTCATGACATGGCCACCAAGGTCACCCGATATGACTGCATGTGACTTTTTTTCTATGGGGGTAACTAAAGGACCGTGTGTTTGTACCGCCTTTGCCACGTGATTTAGAGGAGCTAAAAACCAGAATTCGAGAAGCTGCCGCCACGGTCACAGAGGATATGTTGAAAAGGGTATGGGAAGAGTTTGATTATCGTTTGGACATCTGCCGAGTCACTCGTGGTTCACACATTGAATCTCTGTAAGGTGTAAAACGAACTTTGAGAGTTTGACTTTAAACTGACGTGTGTTTGAAAGTGCTATCATTAGTAGTTTTTGTGTAATAAAATATTGAAAGTGTTACCGGACTTTTGATATGCCCTGTATACTAGATCAGACATATCAGACTCTAAGATTTTTGGGCCTGGGTACCAGCTATAATGAGGATCATGTATAAGGGACGTTCCTAAAAGGCTAATTTGGCCGTCTCTTCCTGTGTTGCCAACTAATACCATATATCACCAAAGAGGGTAAAAATCACAATGCTATGTATAATAATAATAATAATAATAATAATAATAATAATAATAATAATGTCTTACCTATTTACTAAATCTCATCTTTATATTGGGAGGTGTTTTCTAAATGGTTCAATATTTGTGAAAGAGTAGGCCTATATTTTCCTCTTGGACTTCTCGCACATTATGTTTGTACTGAGTAGATTAATATGATCTAATATTAAAATGTATGACAACATGAAATTCATTGCTTTGACTAAACAGTTTACGATTCACGAGACCTAACCTAAAAATGTATTTTGTTTGATCAAGTAGATCTACAAACTCTGAAAACCGAATGCCACTTTGAAATGTATGCTTAGAATACATACTTACAGTACATCTAATAATTTTGCTATTCTAGCTATATTTCTGTCTCCGTGTGCATTTTCTATCGATCACCCAAGAGCACGTATCACACCATTCATTCATTCATTCATTCATTCATTCATTCATTCATTCATAGTGTTCTGCCCAAGAGAAGGTCTTTCATTGCAAACCCAGCATTCTCCAGTATTTCCTATTTTCTGCCTTTTTCTTTAGGTCGACCAATGGAATTATACAAAATTATTATAGTTTTGACTTTAAATTTACAATAATTTCTCATAACAAAACTTAAACTTTCATAGGACAAATTTATAATATTATTAATATGGCTATGATTTTTCTTTTATGTAGTGTATAGTTTTAACTTCGCTCTAGAATATGCCATTAGGAAAGTTCAGGATAACAGAGAAGATTTGGAATTGAACGGGTTACATCAGCTTCTTGTATATGCGGATGACATGAATATGTTAGGAGAAAATCCTCAAACGATTAGGGAAAACGCGGAAATTCTACTTGAAGCAAGTAAAGAGATAGGGTTGGAAGTAAATCCTGAAAAGACTAAGTATATGATTATGTCTCGTGACCAGAATATTGTACGAAATGGAACTATAAAAGTTGGAGATTTATCCTTCGAAGTGGTGGAAAAATTCAAATATCTTGTAGCAACAATAACAAATATAAATGACACTCGAGAGGAAATTAAACGCAGAATAAATATAGGAAATGCCTGTTATTATTCGGTTGAGAAGCTTTTGTCATCTAGTCTGCTGTCAAAAAATCTGAAAGTTAGAATTTATAAAACAGTTATACTACCGGTTGTTCTGTATGGCTGTGAAACTTGGACTCTCACTTTGAGAGAGGAACAGAGATTGAGGATTTTTGAGAATAAGGTTCTTAGGAAAATATTTAGGGCTAAAAGGGATGAAGTTACAGGAGAATGGAGAAAGTTACACAACGCAGAACTGCACGCATTATATCCTTCACCTGACATAATTAGGAACATTAAATCCAGACGTTTGAGATGGGCAGGGCATGTAGCACGTATGGGTGAATCCAGAAATGCATATAGAGTGTTAGTTGGGAGGCCAGAGGGGAAAAGAGCTTTGGGGAGGCCGAGACGTAGATGGGAAGATAATATTAAAATGGATTTGAGGGAGGTGGGATATGATGATAGAGACTGGATTAATCTTGCTCAGGATAGGGACCAATGGCGGGCTTATGTGAGGGCGGCAATGAACCTCCGGGTTCCTTAAATGCCATTAAGTAAGTAGGTAAGTAAGTAAGTATTAATATGGCTATGAAATGTAAAATTACTGCTAAATAATGTACCTAAATCTTTATGTTCATTTTCTGCTGGTAAAACTTCTGCCTCTATTTTATATGAAAATTTAATTTAATTTTTCAATCTAGAAAAGGTCATATCTTATATACTTATTAATATTAAATTGAAATATCTGTTTCAAATAACTCAAAGAATAATGCCTGAAATGAATGACATTACTTATGGGTCACTCGGTACTTCGATCAGTTGAGCAAGGGAAATAAAGTTTATTTTATTGTTATTAGAATTTTTTACTTGAAGTGAAGCGTTTTTCTGAAACCATTGATATAGTTGATGTAATATCGAGAGCCCGGAATTTTAGGTGCTAAAGTTAAGAATGACACTGAGTGTAGATGAATAGATATGGTGCCCGTAAGGAGGATTTCAAGCCTAGTTCACAAGAGTTCGATATGTAATAATAGACAACACAGTCACAAGGACTGGGTAATGAATCTTGTAAACCGTGCGCTATTTTGTAAGAGGTAGTTAAGAGGATTAGAGACTTTTAACTGTACCAAAAGGAAAATTCTGAATGACAATGTCAAAGAAGTGGGGGTATGCCTTCTATTTTATAAACTATACCGAGGAACAATATTAACTTTTAGCACCTAAAATTCCGGGCTCTAGAATAGGGATATCCTGAACTAGCACCAACAGATAGCGCACGTGTACTTTGAGGGATGCGCTTTGCATGTGCATTTGTTTTTCGGTATATAAACATTGAGGATATACGTAGTGTATTAGTATATTAAATACTCTTAAAAACAGCTAAAAATGGCAAATTTTTGTTATGTTCCTATATGTAAACACCAGGGAAAGCTTTTTGTCTTCAATCAGGTCCCGAAATATTCTGAATATATGCTTTAAACCTTAAAAAATATAAGTAATTAAATTGCGCCTCGAAAGTGCTAGCTATTAAATAAAAGTAACTACTTCAAGTAAGGAATTGTTGGCTACAGTTTCATTTTGGAAGAGGAAAAAGAACAATTAATAAAAACATATGCAACCTCGACAGCGAGCTATGTTAGCTTAGATTATATGCAGTAGTTGTAGGAGTCTCCGATGTTCACGTCTGCAGTAAACTCTCGATAAACCAGGATGTTTATTATCCAGGACGATCCGTAGTGAAATCCATTTCGTGAATAATGTTTTTAATATACTGTACCCTAATTAATTATTAAAACAATGTTTTAACTTCAAATTTTCAAAATCATCCTACATAGTATTCAAAACTGCATGTCCTTAACCTATAAAACGCACGACTAATCGTGATACTATTGCGATCATATTATATCATCCTATTAAAAATTGCATTTGATCTTTCTGCAACTACAGAAAAAAATACAAGAATTCAATCTCGATAGTCCCTTCCCTGTAAAAAGAAACGCATTGGTGGCTGGATATCCTGTTTTTAGCGTACTGTTCTTAAATACTAATGATTAAAGAGGGCAATATTCACATTCGACATCCTGGTAGTTCCTATTTTTTTATTCGTGCATATTGTTCTCAAAGTTCTTGTTTAGGTTCACGAACATTCAATTTACTCATATCTATATTCTGCATACTACAGATTTCCCCACCCATTTCGGGGAATCGCTCAATATTATACAGGTTTACGTTATTATTTATTGTAAATTAAATTAAATTATGAGGTAAGAAAATATTGAATTATATTAAATTGTACCAGATTATACAAAATAATTGTAAATATAATTTTGACACGCACAGAAAACCAACAAGCGGGAAAACGTAATCAACTGTAGCATACGACATACCATAACCCTAAAACATGTTGTGCCGCATGGAACGCTCCTGCCATCTAGCGGTAAAACTTCGCATGAGATATCCCTATATGCATGAATCTACACAGAAGTCGATGTCTGAAGGAGAGTTTCGCTACTTCTCGATTCTGTTTTCAACTTGCGAGCAGCTGAACAATCTACTGCTCTTGTCGTTGGGAGGAGCAATCAGCTGACAGTCTGCTATAGATTCCAGTGTTCGTGCACGGCTGACATACAAGCACCTTGTATTAGAGCCACTGTACAACAGATCACGTAGGCCATTGTTGCAGGTAGCGCGTCGTATGGGGAACTGCTCATCACCACTGTCAGGTTTTCATTGCCTCCCCCTCCCACCTCTCGGAGATGACGCGCAAAGCATTGACCTCAGCTCTGCTTGGAGTTGACATCGCCCGCCTGTAATATCGTTATTGCTACAGATCCATCCCCCTCCCTGCCGCTGTAGTAGTCTTGGACCTTCCCCTCTCTTGGACACTCCATTTATACGATTATGCCTCATATCGGCGCCGTGGCTTAGTTGGTTAAAGCGCCTGTCTAGTAAACAGGAGATCGAGGGTTCGAATCCCTCCGGTGCCTGCGAAAGTTTTTAAATGTCATTTTTACGGAAGTCATGTACGCATAAAACAAAAATAATGCTCAATATAGAGTATTCACCAGCCACTATACGAATATTGCACACTTTTATCACCGCCAATGTGGCGCTATAAACTAATTTTTAATGCTTTTATCACAACCACAACACATTTAAATTCTTATTGTACTATATTAACACATTTAATATATCACAAAATATACATTGGACGAACTAAATGTAATTATTATGAAAGTCGCCATATTTCCTTTCTCGACTTACGAATTACGATCAACTTCCACTAGATGGCTACCCACACGAGAAATAGGGCCGGCAATACATGCAAACGAAATTCCACTAAATGTGAGGAATGTAACTACAGGTGTGTAGTATTATGTGCCAGGGTAGGTCAGATTAGATTAGATGTGTATTGTGTGACAGGTTAGGTTACGTTTGATTAGGTGTATAGTACTATAAGAGAGGTTAGGTTAGGTTTGATTAGGTGTGTAGTATTATTACTATGTTGGCGACCCTGAAACCCACTGTTAGATTAAAGAAATATGATCATATTCTTCATTCATTCGCGACGATTTTCGTATACAGTACAAATGAATCAGGGATTCCAGAAACAGCACATGTCACTCTTTGTGGCGAAATGAGTTTATTCGAGTTTCATGGACTGTTGATATAGAGCTATCATTCCATGCAGAAACCACATATGTCGGTATAGCCGTCTCACATTTGGAGACCTGTGAAATTCTGGAAGCGCGCAGAAACAAATCGAGTCAAATACATGTGCCGACACATTGGTTCCGATTCCAGACGGCAATCTTCTACGACATAAAAGTTGATCCCACTGAATGACAAATGTCTTAGTTCTGGTGGTGAATACGTTGAAAAATAACTCAACAATTGCTGTATTTCCAATAAAACGTTCAGTGAAATTTTGTTCTCTTTCTGCAAACGACTCCAGGAAAACTTATTTTTTTTTACGGCCCTCGTAATTGCGCTCGAGTGGCCTAAATTTGTGTAAGCACTTCTTTTGACATTATTAAAATGATGGAAGAAAAAAAGAGTAATTTTTTATCTGCACTCATGAGAATATTTCCTTGTAAGTACAAAGGAGAATACCATATTCACATTCTTCATTGGCATATCCAGTCAAAATCGTGCCAATTCAAAGAGAGAAGCTTGACGATATACGCAAACTAATGCGTTACATACCACATGAATATCAAGAATTTTACAATAATATTCTTCAGTGGCCTATTGTGGAAAAATAAGTTTATTTATATGCTGAACTTATGTATTAAGTACACAGTAGTCCTATGCATATATTACTTACTGGCTTTTAAGGAACCCGGAGGTTCATTGCCGCCCTCACATAAGCCCGCCATTGGTCCCTATCCTGAGCAAGATTAATCCAGTCTCTATCATATCCCACCTCCTTCAAATCCATTTTAATATTATCTTCCCATCTACGTCTCGGCCTCCCTAAAGGTCTTTTTCCCCTCCGGTCTCCCAACTAACACTCTATATGCATTTCTGGATTCGTTCATACGTGCTATATGCCCTGCCCATCTCAAACGTCTGGATTTAATGTTCCTAATTATGTTAGGTGAAGAATACAATGCGTGCAGCTCTGCGTTGTGTAACTTTCTCCATTCTCCTGTAACTTCATCCCTTTTAGCCCCAAATATTTTCCTAAGAACCTTGTTCTCAAAAACCCTCAAGCGCTGTTCCTCTCTCAAAGTGAGAGTCCAAGTTTCACAGCCATACAGAACAACCGGTAATGTAACTGCTTTTATAGATTTTTTTACAGCAGACTAGATGACAACAGCTTCTCAACCGAATAATAACAGGCATTTCCCATATTTATTCTGCGTTTAATTTCCTCCCGAGTGTCATTTATATTTGTTACTGTTGCTCCGAGATATTTGAATTTTTCCACCTCTTCGAAGTATAAATCTCCAACTTTTATAGTTCCATTTCGTACAATATTCTTATCACGAGACATAATCATATACTTAGTCTTTTCGGGATTTACTTCCAACCCAATCTCTTTACTTGCTTCAAGTAGAATTTCCGCGTTTTCTCTAATTGTTTGTGGATTTTCTCCTAACATATTCACGTCATCTGCATAGACAAGAAGCTGATGTAACCCGTTCAATTCCAAACCCTTTGTGTTATCCTGGACTTTCCTAATGGCATATTCTAGAGCAAAGTTAAAAAGTAAAGGTGATAGTGCATCTCCCTGCTTTAGCCCGCAGTGATGCATATATTATATCCCGAATTTCGCAAATAAACTTTAGTTGAACTGAAATTATTATACTACAATTTTGATTCCTTGCAGAAGCAGCACATGTCAAGCTAATATATATTGATATATTTCATTAACAATTTATTAGATTCCAATAAATTTGGTATAAAACGATACATCTATTAGGCATCTGTCTGAAGAAGCCAGTACTATAACCAATGATGTGGTCTACTACCAGTAATACCGTTTTTTGTGTCTACCGAAGACTTTAGTTTTCATGACGTGCTGTTTGTGCAATCCCCGATTCAAGTAAGGTACGTATTTAGGGCTGGTTGGGTAGGTTTACAGCTCTCCCAGTGATCACATCAATTTCTACTAATCAATACTATAAATCCAAGGCATTTTTAAGGTATTTGATCAAGTTTCTACAGTGGCTGGGACATAAGTAATATTCACCAAAATAATATTCTGATTATTGCCGTCCCTATAATCCTAATTAAGGGTTGTTTCTGGTTGCAGTGGTTAGATATTTCCTGTAATTATTAAGCTAATGGCCAGATTCTGGAACGTCAGATATCTACAGCGTTGCCAGAAACTTAAGAGACACCTTAGAATTCATATGAAATGCTGTCCTGGCCTTAAATTTATTAGAGAAACTATCAATGTTTTTAAGTGTTGATTAGCAATAAGAAAGAATAATTTCTTAGTGCAAATTCTGTATTGTATTGTATTTATTAACATTCCATGGTATTCATACATTACTTACAGCTAGAATATGGAACAAGTCAAAAAACTTAATACTATTATAAAGTCTTAATTTATAGTCACAGTCTAGATGAAATAATACAGACGAGATTTACAATATAGTCTACTAGTACAACACAAAGTTTTAGTATCAATTTCATGAAGTGTTATTGACTGTCATGAATTCACCTACAGAATAGAAGGCGTGAGAAATTAGGTACTTCTTTAATTTGG
The DNA here is from genome assembly GCF_040183065.1 of Periplaneta americana. Lineage (NCBI taxonomy): Eukaryota > Metazoa > Arthropoda > Insecta > Blattodea > Blattidae > Periplaneta > Periplaneta americana. The sequence continues at coordinate 17,808,037 of NC_091119.1, forward strand.
CCCTAAATAATTTTATGTTTTGAGTTTCATTTTTTATATCGATAGGGAGGCTATTAAAAATATTTTACTGCCCTATAACGCACTCCTTTTTGATAGCACGATAGACTTGCCGATGGAGTATGAAAGTCATTTTTTGACGTGTATTTATGCTATGAACTGTTGAATTAGTTACAAAGTTTTCACGATTACATACGAGGAAGATTATTAATGAAAAGATATACGGAGAAGCCATGGGCATTATTTGTAGTTTTTTTTAAATAGTCCTACACGATTCCTTAGATTTGGCACCTACTATTATTCTAATTACTCTTTTTTGTAATAGGAATATACTGTTACTACCTGTGGAATTTCCCCAGAATATTATTCCAAAACTCATTACCGAGTGGAAGTATGCAAAGTATATTGTTTTTAAGGTATTGATATTTACTATCTTTTGCATAGATCTAATAGCAAAACAAGCTGAATTTAGTTTGGGGGTAATTTCTTTAATATGATTTTTCCAATTTAACACATTATCGATTTTTAAGCCAAGAAATTTGGTTGTTGTTGTTTCTAATAGGTATCTATTGTTAATTATTGCGCTGTAAATTTGCTAGGTTGAATTTGGACAGAATTTGAATTGAATTCTGTTAGTTTTGTTACAATTTAATATCAATTTATTGACTGAGAACCAGTCACATATTTTGAAGAGAATTTCCTCTGTTGAAGATTGGAATGTGTTGGAGTTACTAGCTGTAATTACTATAATTGTGTAATCTGCAAATAATATGGGATGACCTACATCTTTTATTAGGGGGGGGGCAAGATCATTTATAAACACTAGAAAAAGTAGGGGACCTAATATTGATGCTTTGAGGAACCTTGTATTTACATATATAATGGCTGTTACTCCTTATAGAGAAATTTATACGTTTTTTTCAAAAAAATAAAAATTCAGAAATTTTCAGTATTAAAGTTTAAAATGAATTAGTAACTATTAGTCGTGACGCTATTATTTCCGGCGTGACTCCTTCCCTTTGCGAAGCTAGTATGATCCATGTACACCTGACTTGTATTCAAAGGAACCAAACGCAGTTCTCTAGTTATGTTACGCACGCCGTTCCTTTTGACGATATTTACTTATTGCAAATTAGGTCACGGAATATCAGCTCTTAGTCATCTTCCTGAACGAAGGAACGCTGAAGATTTTTATCATCCTTCATATCCACTGTCCTTGGTTTGATTAAAAGACCGTGAACTTCGGATATAGCAATAGGCATACATCAGGCATGTCAATTGATGCCCATAGGAGCAAGCGCGCGCTTTAGAGCCCAGGAGAGCCTGAGCGCTTTACAGCGGAAAGGAAAGAGACAGACGAAAGAGGTGGTATATGCCGCTTGGTCGAGCTATATTCAGGGATAGCCAGAACTGATTCAATAGATAAAGGGAAGAGAACTTATTAAAACTGTATCCATGTTAATTTTTAGATTTGCCTGAGAAGTATAAGTGCATTATAAGAATGTAAGTTTTAATTTTAATGCTCATTTTTCACAAGTTTGATTTTTTTATTCAAAAGAAATATTTTCTCAACTTTTTTTATAGAAAAGTGAAATTTTCAGATATAGGCCTATTTATTTAGTAGCCTTACAGAATGTTTTCGTAAATCTAATATACCGTAAATACGTATTACTGAAGATAGTGTATTGAAAATTTTGAAAATATTCACATGGACATTATTTGAAAGGAAATGAATTAACAAAGCAACTGCTGTTACATCATAGGCAAAAGATACGTGCCCATGTGTTATAAAAATGTCAGCTCTATAGCTTCAGCAGATTTCGAGAAAATAATTTAATATTCTGATGATAGAAAGTTGCTCACAAATATTACCTTAAAAGCATAATGCGATAAGAGTTTTGTTATGTAATATTAGTTACACTTAAAACAGATACAGTACCTAGGTAAATTTGCTTTGTACTGTAATATTGTTTTGATTAGTTTATTGATTACTTTTGTAAGGCTAAAGATACCATCAATATCAATTCCAACTTATCATGTCATACTCAATCTCTTTCTTTGGAATATTACTTTCTTTATGAATGATGTGTTTCATCCACTTATATAGTACTAGCCGTACCCGTGCGCTCCGCTGCACCTGTTAGAAATAAATATAAAGTAATTACATAATTAAAATAGGACGTTTGATCCAGGGAACATTCGTGTTTGATAGAAGGATAAATCGTTTATTATATTACTTAATTTAGTTTTAACGTGTATACTTTATATTACTTGCTATATGTTTCAGAAGTTACTGTAATAACATTGTAGAATTATGTCCATCTAGAGAAACTACACTTTCCAATGGTGAAATAATAATTAAACAATTAATTAGCTTCCGATATTACTTCATACAAACACAGAAACATTCTCTTAGGCTATGTTTAATAGCTTTCGATTGTTGTTGTCCAAGGCCCCTTATAGACGAAGTCATTTGTTTTTATTTCAGTACATCGCCTTAGATGGCGTTGTTATTGCAATTTTAAAACTCATTTATCCCATTAAATATAAGTTCTATCAAAATTTTGTATAGAATAAAACTTATCGGAAATTATTTTTAAAGAAACGTTTGTTATGTAATATTTTTCAAGAAAATCAATAATAAGCGAGATATTTCGATTTATTTAATTCAGGCCCCCTTATAACCCCCCTTTTAAATAAGGTATTTTGAATGCCATATAGCCTAAAATCTAAATTACAACGAACTTAATTTATATTCAAATTTTCATATAAATTGGTTCAGCCATTATCGCGTGAAAAGGTAACAAACATCCAGACAGACAGACACAGACAGACATACAAAAAAAATTAAGAAAAAGCGATTTTCGGTTTCAGGATGGTTAATTATACATGTTAACACCAATTATTTTTGGAAAATCGAAAATTACCAGAAAAATTTTGGCTACAGATTTATTATTAGTATAGATAATATTATACTACTATGGAATTTAAGTGAATATTCCTTCTTAATTCTCTATTATGTTATTAAGAGTTAAAACACAAGTGCAATATTAAGAAATCAGTGTTAGTACTTTTGTTTTACAGACAATATAGATAATATTAAACAGAAAGAAGCCATATAAAAATAACGACATAAAATTTCACGTTCCGTTTGAAGTTTGTGCACCACTGTTTTCTTAATCCAACAGGTTGCTTATTCATATACACAACCCTTCCTCTTTCCATACTTAGCGGTTGCTGCCCGCGCACGACGTCAAGGTCAGAAAAATGCGCTTGCTTTGACATCACCGGCATGCATCGAGACGGATACGAGATACCCACATCTCGCTAGTCTTTCCTAATATTTGTGTCGCTAAAGAGATGCCATGCCTCTCAAACCCAGAAAGAACCTTGCCTCTGATGATAACCAAGTCAATATTATCTTGGTCAGCAAATAATCGGAACCAAGCTCAAAGTTTTCTTTAGGGATCACTCCGATGTCCATTCAGATAAGCCCACAAAGGCTCGCTGAAGTCCTTTTCAAGCAGATTTATATACCTGATATTGGCAAAGCTTTCTTCCGCAAGGCTTTCCTCTCACATCCTATACAATAGACCCATTCGTTCACAAGAACTTCTTTCAAATTTTCCCCCGTAACTGTTTTTTCTTTTCAGATATAAATGATGAGAAATTGTAGCTTATTTCCTTACACAACAAAAAGAACTTAGTGAATGAAGGTTCTAAAATATACTTTAAAATACATAAATTAGGCCAAATTGTACCTGCAGGCCTTCACTGGGCTGCGAAAGAAATGCTGATACGAAAATATGTCCTTTTTTGAGGACTTCGAGAAACATGGCGAGATGGAAAGCTATTTCCTGAGATTAGTTTTTAAAAACATGTAAATACAACTTTTATAAAATGATCACGTTATTATTTAATATGAATTGATTTTAAATTATTCATATACTTTTATTTTACAACATTAATAAGAAACTGCTCGAAAATAGTGAAACTGCGGTTTATATGGTATTCCACAAACTTCTTTATAGGGATATCCTGAACTAGCACCAACAGATAGCGCACGTGTACTTTGAGGGATGCGCTTTGCGTGTGAATTTGTTTTTTCGGTATATAAACATTGAGGATATACGTATTGTATTAGTATATTAAATACTCTTAAAAACAACTAAAAATGACAAATTTTTGTTATGTTCCTATATGTAAAAACCAGGAAAAGCTTTTTGTCTTCAATCAGGTCCCGAAATATTCTGAATATATGCTTTGAACCTTAAAAAATATAAGTAATTAAATTGCGCCTCGAAAGTGCTAGCTATTAAATAAAAGTAACTACTTCAAGTAAGGAATTGTTGACTACAGTTTCATTTTGGAAGAGGAAAAAGAACAATTAATAAAAACATATGCAACCTCGACAGCGAGCTATGTTAGCTTAGATTATATGCAGTAGTTGTAGGAGTCTCCGAAGTTTACGCCTGCGGTAAACTCTCGATAAACTGGGATGTTTATTATCCAGGACGATCCGTAGTGAAATCCATTTCGTGAATAATGTTTTTAATGTACTGTACCCTAATTATTAAAACCATGTTTTAACTTCAAATTTTCAAAATCATCCTACATAGTATTCAAAACTGCATGTCCTTAACCTACAAAACACACTACTAATTGTGATACTATTGCGATCACATTATATCTTCCTATTAAAAATTGCATTTGATCTTTCTGCAACTACAGAAAAAAATACAAGGAATTCAATCTCGATAGTCCCTTCCCTATAAAAAAAATCACATTGGTGGCTTCATATCCTGTTTTTAGCGTACTGTTCTTAAATACTAATGATTAAAGAGGGCAATATTCACCTTCCACATAGTTCCTATTTTTTTATTCGCGCACCTCGTTCTCAAAGTTCTCGTTTAGGTTCATGAACATTCAATTTACTCATATCTTTATTCTGCATACTGCAGATTTCCCCACCCATCTCTTAAGGGGAATCGCTCAATATTATACAGGTTTACGTTATTATTTATTGTAAATTAAATTAAATTATGAGGTAAGAAAATATTAAATTATACTAGTTTATACAAAATAATTGTAAATATAATTTTTACACGCACAGAAAATCAACAAGCGGGAAAACGTAAACAGCTGTGGCATATGACATAACATAGCCCTACATGTTGCGCCGCATGGAACGCTGCTGCCATCTAGCGGTAAAACTTCGCATAAGATATCCCTATTATCCATGGATGCTGTCATTGTTACATTCGATATACGACCAGTTAAGTTTCATATTGTATTACCAAAAAAAGTATCAATTTTATTATAAATATAAATATAAAATTTTATTATAAATACAGATACAGAACTGAACAAGCTGAATGATGCAATGATAACAGAGCAATAATAGAGTTTATATGCAAAGCCTTCTGTGTATCTCTATTTCTATTGTTTCCTAAGCGAAGTCCTCGTAACACGATAATATTTCAAATCGATAGCGACTTCGATTCGGCATTTCTTTTGCAACCCAGAACAAAAACACATTCCTTTGTCCCTATACGCCCACTTAGAGTTGACTCAATGTTCTACAGATCTTACATTTGATCTCTGCCGGTCAGTGACCTTTAAATTTCAAGTTGCTTATCTTAGTCGCGGACGTCAGCGTATTAAAAAGCATTACAATCTTGTTGTAAAAGAGAAACTTATTTCGAAACTTAAGAATTGCATACAATGGAAATAAAATGGAAGAAATTGACTCTTATTCAACATAGATTGAAAAAAATGTACCTTTTAAATGAAACCAAATGTTATAGACCTACGTAACTATAAAGTATTCCGTTAGGAACGCGACTCGTCTAGAGTTACCGGTGAAAGGTATCCGCCTAATAACATTCAAACGCCGTGCGAGCTGTGGAGTCCATGCGATTTCCTAACAATACACTGTACTATATGTACAGAAAAAAATTTCTTTCAACATTTTCGTCTGTTTTTCGTTTCCAATTATGAATTTTAAAATAATTTCTTGTTCACAATAAAAAATTTCTATAAAACAAAAAAAAAAGTTTTAAAATTATATAGATATATAGTTTATTGGAAACCTTTCGTACATTTTTCATAAATTGTACATCGAAAAAATATAAACCATTTATTAATGTATAACTTGGGTGTAAAGATGAACTATTTGTACGAGTTGATTCTCACACGCATTTCTAATTACATAAGGGAAAAATAGTCTACACTGCACACACGTCGCATACAAAATAATTATATTGATTACCGAAAAAGGACATATTTTCTATAAGGAATTTATTATACTCTTATAATTAAAACGCATCCTTTGATATCCAAAGAGAACAGAATGTCTAGTATGTTACAAAAGATCATGGATCGATTTTTCAACATTAATAGTACAGACTAAGAAACAAAATTTGGGCCACATGAATTTTCCAAGTTCCAGTTATAACATACTGCGCATGATCAGTACTTAGGCTGCTGCGTAGTATGTTATAACTGGAACTTAGAAAATTCAGGTGGCCCAAATTTTGTTTCTGGGTCTCTACAATACAGGTGCTAAGAATAAACATAGAAAATGCCTGTTATTATTCGGTATTCGGTTGAGAAGCTTTTGTCATGTAGGCTAGTCTGCTTACAAAAAAGCCGTAAGTTAGAATTTATTTATTTATTTATTTATTTATTTATTTATTTATTTATTTTATTAATTTTATTTTATTTTATTTTTTATTAGTTTATTTATTTATTTATTTACTTATTTATTTATTTATTCATTTATTTTATTTTAATTTATTTGTTTATTTATTTATTTTATTTTATTTTATTTTAATTTATTTATTTATTTATTTACTTATTTAATTATTTACTTATTTATTTTTTATTTATTTATTCATGTTATTTTATTTATTTATTTATTCATTTATTTTATTTTAATTTATTTATTTCTTTATTTGTTTGTTTACTTATTTATTTATTTTTTATTTATTTATTTATTCATTTATTTTATTTTAATTAATTTATTTATTTACTTATTTGCTATTTACTTATTTATTTATTTATTCATTTTATTTATTTATTTATTTATTTACTTATTTATTTTTTTATTTATTTATTCATGTTATTTTATTTATTTTTTTATTCATTTATTTTATTTTAATTTATTTCTTTCTTTATATGTTTGTTTACTTATTTATTTATTTTTTATTTATTTATTTTATTTATTAATTTAATTTAATTTTATTTTTTGTTAGTTTATTTATTTATTTATTTATTTATTTATTCATTTATTTTATTTTAATTTATTTGTTTATTTGTTTATTTATTTATTTTATTTTATTTTAATTAATTAATTTATTTATTTACTTATTTAATTATTTACTTATTAATTTTTTTATTTATTTATTCATGTTATTTTATTTATTTATTTATTTATTCATTTATTTTATTTTAATTTATTTATTTCTTTATTTGTTTGTTTACTTATTTATTTATTTTTTATTTATTTATTTATTCATTTATTCATTTATTTTATTTTAATTAATTAATTTATTTATTTACTTATTTGCTATTTACTTATTTATTTATTCATTTTATTTATTTATTTATTTACTTATTTATTTATTTTTTTATTTATTTATTCATGTTATTTTATTTATTTATTTATTCATTTATTTTATTTTAATTTATTTATTTCTTTATTTGTTTGTTTACTTATTTATTTATTTTTTATTTATTTATTTATTTATTCATTTATTCATTTATTTTATTTTAATTAATTAATTTATTTATTTACTTATATGCTATTTACTTATTTATTTATTTATTCATTTTATTTTATTTATTTATTTATTTATTTATTTATTTATTTATTTATTTATTTATTTATTTATTTATTTATTTATTTATTTATTTATTTACTTTTTCCCCAATGACAGGTACTGAGATTTACATCTTTGACCTAAATAATTAGAATTAGAAAACAGAATTATAAAATTTGTAAAACAGTTACATTACCGGTTGTTCTGTATGGTTGTGCAACTTGGATTTTCACTTTGAGAGAGGAACAGAGATTAATGGTGTTCGAGAATAAGATGTTTAGGAACATATTTGGGGCTAAGAGAAATGAAGTTACAGGAGAATGGAGAAAGTTACACAACGCAGAACTGCACGCATTTTATTCTTCACCTGGCTTAATTAGGAGCATTACATTATACGTATGGGCGAATCCAGAAATGCATATAGAGCATACCTGCACAAACAGCGCTTAACGAGCGCGCGCGCTCCTTCGGAGCGGGAGAGCTGTGTTTACCGCTCGCCGAAACGGAAGGAAGATACGTCAGAATGACATAGACTTACTGTAGGTAGAGGAGAGGGAAACGTGCACTCAGCTATCTAGTGGAGTGCAGTGTGTAGGCCTATTCTCAGTAACTGTTTCACGTTGCTTACCTACTGCTACAGTAGAGTATGGAGGAATCTAAAAGACGGAACATAACATTTAACATTTAACGATTTACAGCTCGAACTTATTGATCTTCAATGTGACCTAAGGGCTAAAGATCGTTTGAATAATATTACTAGCCTGGTTGAGTTTTACAAGACTAAACATTAGCAATAATATCCACGATTGCTATGTTTGGATGAACATTTATATATTTTGTGAGCAACTGTTTTCTATAATCAACTTTAATAAAGGCAGACATCGAACATCTGTAACTGATGTTTCATTATGATCAGTAGGCTACTGTTCCTTTCAGCTGCCAACAACATAAATCCTCGTTTTGGTGTACTGATAAATAAAAATATAACAATGATATTGTACATTTAAGTAGCTATAGAATTTCTATTATTTCTGTAAAATAAATATTTCTTTATTAATTAATAATAGTCCAAGATAGTTTTGCAAATACTGAACGGGAATTCATTTCATAAACATTCGTAATAGTACTTCCTTTGTGTATATTTTGTACTCCTTCTTCCAGTCCACCCTTATATAGAGCGCAGATAATATCTGTATTTCGCTCATGAGCTGTGAGCCGGCTCGGAGAGCGCAAATCTTGTGCAGGCCTGATATAGAGTGTTAGTTGGGAAGCCTGAGGGAAAAATACGTTTGGGAAGGCCGAAACATAGATGGGAGGATAATATTAAAATGGATTTGAGGGAATTGGTTTTAATGGTAGGGACTGGATTAATATTGCTCAGGATAAGGACCGATGGTGGGCTTATGTGAGGGTGGTAATGAAACTCTGGGTTTCTTAAAGGCCATTTGTAAATAAATAAGTAGGTAAGGTCTTTTGACCTTATCATGCGCCGTGACTACACCACCAATAAGTATGTAGGAGAAAGATAAAATTTTAGTCTGTGATGAACTTCCATGTCCCTAAATTAGTGTAGACCTAATATTAACCCAGCCGAAACAAACTGTTTCTGATCGCCCATCTCTTACCCTCTGGCAAGCCTCACATGCCGGGGACCTGTTGCATGGAGTTAAATTACAGGCTTTTCTAGCGACGAATTAGTAAATAAGGAAAACACTAGTCATTTCCGGTGCATAAATCTGTATTGTTAAATTTGTCACGACAAGCCACTTCACTAGAAAAGCGACTTAAGTAAACTCTTGTGCTCGTTTTTTTGGCTCTCCAACAAAATGTTTCAGGATCTTGGCTTCATGCAATTCCTTCCCCTAACATCTGTACTCGTATGGATCCCAGATCCTTTAAAGTTTCCGTGGCTTTACGCCTCGGTTGCAAAATCTGTCACGTTCATAAATGTATCTGTGGCAATATTGTAGATTCTTACGGCCACCATGCCTTAAGTTGTGTCATGAGTAAGGGCGTTCTCTCTCTCTTCATTCATCGCTCAATGACATCATTAAAAGAGCATTAACATCCTCAGAGGTTCCATCCATCTTAGAACCTTCCGGGATCAGCCGTTCAGACGGCAAGAGACCCGATGGTCTGACTAGTCCTGTGGCGTGTAGGCAAATCCTTAATTTGGGATTCCGCATGAGTGGATACACTGGCCCCTTCTCATCTGTCTTCAACCTCTAAGACACCAGGATCTGCCGCTGCCAGTAATACCATAAATATAAACTTCTTGCAGATAATTATATTTTTGTCCCTTTTGCGGTTGAAACGTTTGGCTCATGGTGTAGTGAAGCCAAAGCTCTCATCTCCACCATAGGCAGAAGTCTAGTGCAGCTTTCTGGGGACCCTCGAAGCAGTCAATATCTACGTCAGCGCATTGGGATCGCCATTCAGCGCGGTAATGCAACAAGTATTCTTGCATTCTTCCCCGAGTCCTCTTATTTAGATGAGATTTTCTTCCTTTAATTGTTCAATTTATTTCTATTTTATTATAGTATACATATCAATGTGAATATAATTTCACTAGAATAATAAATTTGGTAGTTATTTTGTATTAAACTAATTTTATACTTTTTTACATAGACTCGTAAATTTAACTGAATTGTCACTTCATTGTAACAAAAATGTTTGATTTTTAGATACAAATTATTTTTAAGTCTAGTTATACGTAGTTTGACATATTATTTTATACAAGAAATACTGAGACATGTAACACTCAATTAGATTACAATAATCTATATATATAATTTGAACTGGTAATGGAAATTACGGGAAAACGGCTGAACGGATTTTAATGAGTGACCCCTCATTTTCATGCCTGGCATCCAAAGTTTTTCGGAAAAGTAGTAGTTTTCAGTGAAATGTCAATTTTCCTACATAATTTTCCTGTTTTCCAAAATCCATCTGTTGTCAGTTTTGAGAACTAATTTTGTTGAATCACTGCCGACTTGATTGAATTTCAGAACAAAACACACACTACAATAAACAATAGGCTATTACACGAAGGCCATGACCTGCAGAATTACGGACATATTTAGAGCTCAATTCAATTTGTTATTAAAAACTGATTCTGCAGTGTATAATTTTCTGAGTACAGCTGTATTGGATATTCAAATCTACGAAACTTGAGGTGGTTTGATGACATTATTACCATTAGAAATTAAATATTATTATAGTTAATATCATGATGCGTCTATTCTTCATTAATTGTACATAATATTGATGCTATATTGATGACATGAAAGTGAAACGTTTTGAGGTTATGTAAGTAAATGTAGAGAATATCTTAATTCAGATCTTCATTTCTATAATTTACTGAGTGACTGCTATATATAACTACAAAACTTAAGATAATAATATTGTTATTAAAAATTAAATATTTTTATACTTATTAACCCAGTGGGGTTGGGTCTTTTTTCGTATACTTAATGGCGGTGTAGCTCAGGATAGGGACCAATGGCGGACTTATGTGAGGGCGGCAATGAACCTCCGGGTTCCTTAAAAGCCAGTAAGTAAGTAATGTCGGTGTAGTGTAGATATAGATATGTATCATTGCCTTCAGTATTGGCTCGAGAGAGCGCAAAAATTACAGTTCCTAAGGAAAGATAAAAAGGTATTACTTACTGATAAAATAAGAGGTCTAGAAAATTTTGTAGTCTCCAGATCATTTCAGCAAGATCTCTTAGTAGGATAAAATGATTTTACGCTCCTCATTTCAAGTTTTACATGCAGCAGCTATACGAAAATACTATTGTTCGAAAGCTCAGCAAACCTGACATTTTTTTAACTTTTGCCTACAATCCACAATGACCTGAAATAGCTACTGCTATCGTCCTGACATTGATATTTGCGTTTTCGCGTTGAAACTCAAAAACTGAAGTTGGATAGGTTCAAGAAAAAGTATTTGGCCTAAAAAAATCCATTCAGAGGGAGTATGTTTCATTATTATGGAAGCAAATAACTATCTATCAAAAAGACAAGTATTCTTCATTGAAAATAAATCTGAAAAATTTTTATTTGAACGTCTAACGAACTTAGTTTGCAGCAGCATTTGCTGCACAAGCCACTAGTATTATGTAATTTAATACTTAACGTAGATGTAGAAGTTAGATAATGAGAATGGAATAATTATGGTTTTATATACGTTGGTAGATAATTTATGTCAAACCAATTTTTTTATTAATTTAAGTGTATTATTTGAATTATTATATATATCATACCAGTAAACTCTAGCTGAAAACTATAAAATGAGAATTGCACCACGCCAAAGTCCCAAGAGATCGACTGCATAGGACATACAGTGAAACATGTCAACAGTGAAGTAATTATCAGGACATCCCAGCAGTGGTGCCAACGCCTGAGTTATTATTTACATCGTTCGCTGGAGGCGGAAAACTGCGGCTATTAAATGCTAGTGTATTCATTTAAACAACTTCATAGACATTTTTCTCTTCCTGTGTGGCATGTTCGTACTGTCATCGGAATATGACCACTGTGTCATGTTGGAATGAAATATGGACTTAATGTGCATTTGGAAAGGGAATTTATATTTTATAGCCTGTATTTACACATGTAGATCAAAAGAGTTCTTTTAGATTTGAATATTTTCAAATTATACTGTTAGTAGTGTTATGTAGAAGAAAATATTTACATTACAGGCAAATTAATCCTTTCGGATGGACACGCTGTAAGCAACGTTGTAGATCGATTTAATATATCATCTTTACTATTAGTCTTTATTTATTTACTTATGTATTTATGTATTTATTTATATACTTATTTATTTGTGTATTTATTTATTCATTTAGTTATTTAGTTATTTATTTAGGTATTCATTTAGTTATTTATTTAGTTATTTATTTAGTTATTTATTCAGATATTTATTTATTTATTTATTTATTTAGCTATTTATTTATTTAGTTAATTATATAGTTATTGATTTAGTTACTTAGTTATTTATTTAGTTAGTTATTAAGTTATTTATTTATTTATTAAGTTATTTAGTTATTTATTTATATATTTATTTAGTTATTAATTTCTTTATTTATGTATTTATTTATTTGTTTGCTTATTTAGGTATTTATTTAGTTATTTAGTTATATATTTAGATATTTATTTAGTTATTTATTTAGATGTTTATTTATTTAGTTATTTATTGATTTATTCAGTTATTTATTGATTTATTCAGTTATTTATTGATTTATTTAATTATTTATTGATTTATCTAGTTATTTATTGATTTATTTAGTAATTTATTGATTTATTTAGTTATTTATTGATTTATTTAGTTATTTAGTTATTTATTTAGTTATTTAGGTATTTAGTTATTTTGTTAATTATTTAGTTATTTATTTAATTATTTAGGTATTTAGTTATTTATTTAGTTATTTTGTTAATTATTTAGTTATTTATTTAGTTATTTTGTTAATTATTTAGTTATTTAGGTATTTAGTTATTTATTTAGTTATTTTGTTAATTATTTAGTTATTTATTTAGTTATTTTGTTAATTATTTAGTTATTTAGGTATTTAGTTATTTAGGTATTTAGTTATTTTGTTAATTATTAAGTTATTTAGTTATTTAGGTATTTAGTTATTTAGGTATTTAGTTATTTATTCAGTTATTTATTTATTTATTTATTTATTTATTTATTTAGTTATTTAGTTACTAGCCGTACCCGTGCGCTCCGCTGCACCTGTTAGAAATAAATATAAAGCAATTACATAATTAAAATAGGACATTTGATCCAGGGAACATTCGTGTTTGATAGAAGGATAAATTGTTTATTATATTACTTAATTTAAATTGTATTAAAAATTAAAATGCGATCATTTTGATCCAGAGACCACTCATTTGGTCATAAAAATTATTTTAGGAAATACACGAAACGAATGCCTATCAAGTTTTCTGTGCATAAGAAGCTATTTTAATCTTACCTGTCCTCGATTCACTCAGAAGTTACTGTAATAACATTATAGCATTATGTCCATCTAGAGAAACTACACTTTCCAATGGTGAATTAATAATTAATTATACAAATCGGTTAATTTAGCTTCCTATATTACTTCATACAAACACAGAAACATTCTCTGTAAGCTACCGTATGTTTCATAGCTATCGATTGTTGTTGTCCAAGGCCCCTTATAGACGAAGTCATTTGTTTTTTATTTCATTACACCGCCTTAGATGGCGCTGTTATTGTAATTTTGAAACTCATTTATCTCATTAAATATCAGTCCTATCAAAATTTTGCATGCAATAAAACTTATCGGAAATTATTTTTAAGGAAACTTTTGTTATGTAATATTTTTCATGAAAATTAATAATAAGGGAGATATTTCGATTTATTTAATTCAAGCCCCCTTATAACCCCCCTTTTAAATAAAATATTTTGAATGCCATATAGCCTAAATTCTAAGTTACAACGAACTTAATTTATATTCCAATTTTAATATAAATCCGTTCAGCCATTATCACGTGAAAAGGTAACAAACATACAGACAGACAGACATGCAAATAAAAATTTCAAAAAAGCGATTTTCGGTTTCAGGGCGGTTAATTATATATGTAAGGACCAATTAGTTTTGGAAAATCGAAAATTACGAGAAAAATTTCGGCTACAGATTTATTTTTAGTATAGATTTATGTATTTATTTAGTTATTTGTTTAGTTATTTATTTATTCATTTATTTAGTTATTTATTTATTGAGACATACTGAGACATGTAACACTCAATTAGATTACAATAATCTATATATATAATTTGAACTGGTAATGGAAATTACGGGAAAACGGCTGGACGGATTTTAATGAGTGACCCCTCATTTTCATACCTGGCATCCAAAGTTTTTCGGAAAAATAGTAGTTTTCAGTGAAATGTCAGTTTTCCTACATAATTTTCCTACTTTCCAAAATCCATCTGTTGTCAGTTTTGAGAACTAATTTTATTGAATCACGGCCGACTTGATTGAATTTCAGAACAAAACACACACTACAATAAACAATAGGCTATTACACGAAGGCCATGACCTGTAGGATTGCCGATATATTTAGAGCTCAATTCAATTTGTTATTAAAAACTGATTCTGCAGTCTATAATTTTCTGAGTACAGCTGTGTATTGGATATTCAAATCTACGAAACTTGAGGTGGTTTGATGACATTATTACCATTAGAAATTAAATATTATTATAGTTAATATAATGATGCATCTATTTTTCATTAATTGTACATAATATTGATGCTATATTGATGACATGAAAGTGAAACGTTTTGAGGTTATGTAAGTAAATGTAGAGAATATCTTAATTTAGATCTTCATTTCTATAATTTACTGAGTGGCTGCTATATATAACTACAAAACTTAAGTAAGATAATAATATTGTTATTAAAAATCAAATATTTTTAGACTTATTAACCCAGTGGGGTTGGGTCTTTTTCATACACTTAATGGCGGTGTAGTGTAGATATTGATATGTGTCATTGTCTATGTGTCTTTGTCTTCAGTATTGTCTCGAGAGAGCGCAAAAATTACAGTTCCTAAGGAAAGATAAAAAGGTATTACTTACTGATAAAATAATAGGCCTAGAAATTTTGTATTCTCCAGATCATTTCAGCAGGATCTCTTAGTAGAATAAAATGATTTTACGCTCTACATTTCAAGTTCTACATATGCAGCAGCTATACGAAAATGCTATTGTTCGAAAGCTTAGCAAACCTGACATTTTTTTAACTTTTGCCTACAATCCACAATGACCTGAAATAGCTACTGCTATCGTCTTGACATTGATACTTGCGTTTTCGCGTTGAAACTCAAAAACTGAAGTTGGATAGGTTCAAGAAAAAGTATTTGGCCTAAAAAAATCCATTCAGAGGGAGTATGTTTCATTATTACGGAAGCAAATAACTACCAAAAAGACAAGTATTCTTCATTGAAAATAAATATGAAAAATTTTTATTTGAACGTCTTACGAACTTAGTTTGCAGCAGCATTTGCTGCACAAGCCACTAGTTTTAGTTATATTACAGGGAGGAGAAATGTCCGCTAAGAAGACTCCTGGATTCCCAAAGGTATTTTCCAAGCTCCGAATAACCTTATAGTTGTTGAAGAGTTAGATGTAGTTTCAGGTCATTAGAGAGAACCACAGTAGAGTTGAGGCGTTGAAGCTTGAAGGAGATACATTTTGTATGCAATCCAAAGTACCAAACTTCATATTTTTTACTGAATTATTTATTTATTTATTCATTTCTTCATTGATTCATTCATCCATTCCATTCATTCATTCCATTCATCCATTCATTCATTTATTTATTTGCTGGTCAACAGTCATGAGCCAACGATAGCCAAATATACGTGATACAGTAACAATAGGTCTACATAATGAACATAGTTAAATTTTGAGTACAGTTAATTTACAATAATAATAATAATGATAATAATAATAATAATAATAATAATAATAAAACTTTGAAATGAGTAAGTAAATTAAATTTTAATGTTAATCACTGGATGCATATAAATAAAAATAAAAGTAACAATAATGATACAATAAAAATAATAAACATAAACAATCTTGAAGGAAGAATTTTCCTCTAATATATTATATATTATACTATGAGAATAATAGTGATGATACAATGATAATTAAGTATAATTTCTGAAGAAATACATAAATGATAAGTCATTGCCAGGAGCAAACTAAGTCTATACATTGAAGGGATCGAATTCGCAGCGATGCATGTTGGCATTTTAATGCATCTGGAGACTGGTGAAAGAAATTTCGAATTTCTAATATAGAAAAGTTTGTGGGTTCTCATGTATTTGGTTGGAATACGTAAGGTAATATTGTTTAAGAAGGAGTCACAGGATATATCATCTTTGAGGATCTTACAATAGAACAGATAATCTAGCTCATGGCGTCTAGCATATAGGTTTTGACAATAATAATAATAATAATAATAATAATAATAATAATAATAATAATAATGATAATAATAATGATAATGATAATAATAATGATAAAGGTATCCCCGTAACATGCCATGAAGGCACTTGGGGGGGCATGGAGGTACAACCCCATGCTTTCCATGACCTCGGCACTAGAATGAGGTGGTGTGGTCGGCACCACGCTCTGACCGCCTTTTACCCCGAGAAAGACCCGGTCCTCAATTTTATAGGAGGCTGAGTGAACCTCGGGGCCGTTCTCAAAGTTTGGCAACGAAAAAAAATCCTGTCACCACCTGCGATCGAACCCCGGACCTTCCAGTCCGTAGCCAGCTGCTCTATCAACTGAGCTACCCGGCCGCCAATAATAATAATAATTATAATAATAATAATAATAATAATAATAATAATAATAATAATAATAATATGCGCGACATATCATAGAGGGCCAAAGTCTTCCTGTTGGTTTCACGTCCAAATGCCTTAGCATAGGTGAACGATCATTCATCCAGTACGGGGGTGACGTATGATTAGCACTATGATCCCCCAAATGTTAGTAGTTGACTCTCGGAACCGAAATTTGGGTGCCTAATAAATTATGTTATGAATAATTTTTACCAATAGCATTACCAATATCATCATCATTGTTTCATAAAAGTAGAAAAGCTTAAATGACAATGCCGATTAATTTTCTATAGCAGTGATGTCAACTGATGCCCATAGGTGCAAGCGCGCGCTTTAGAGCCCAGGAGAGCCTGAGCGCTTTACAGCGGAAAGGAAAGAGACAGACAAAAGAAGTGGTATATGCCGCTTGGTCGAGCTATATTCAGGGATGACCAGCACTGATTCAATGGATAAAGGGAAGAAAACTTATTAAAACTGTATCCATGTTAATTTTTAGATTTGTCTGAGAAGTATAAGTGTATTATAAGATTGTAAGTTTTAATTTTAATGCTCATTTTTCACAAGTTTGCTTTTTTATTCAAAAGGAATATTTTCTCAACTTTTTTTTACGTAAAAGTGAAATTTTCAAATATGTTTGTTTAGTAGCCTTACAGGTACTACAACAATGTTTTCGTAAATCTAATACATCGTAAATACGTATTACTGAAGATAGTGTATTAAAACGTTTGAAAATATTCGCATGGAAAATGTTTGTAAGGAAATGAATTAACAAAGCAAATACTGTTACATCACAAACAAAAGATATGTGCCTATGTGTTGGTACAACGTCAGGTCTATAGCTTCAGCAGATTTCGAGATAATTTAATATTCTGATAACAGAAAGTTGCGTACCAATATCACCTAAAAGCATAATGCGATAAGAGTTTCATTAAGTAATATTAGTTACAGTTAAAACATGTACCTAGGCAACTTTGCTTTGTACTATAATATTGTTTTGATTACTTTTATAAGGCTAAAGATACCATCAATATCAATTTCAACTTATCATATCATATTCAGTGTCTTTCTTTGGGTTAACACTTTCTTTATGAATGATGTGTTTAATTCACTTAGTACAGTATAGTTGCAGTTATTATGGAATTTGTGTGAACATTCCTTCTTGACTGTTTATTATGTTATTAACGTTTAAAACACAACTGAAATATTAGGCTAAGAAATAGGTGTTAGTACTTTTGTTTTACAGACAATATAGAAAATAACAAACAGAAAGAAGCCTTATAAAATTAACGACATAAAATTTCACGTTCCGTTTGAAGTTTGTGCACCACTGTTTTCTTAATCCAACAGGCTGCTTATTCCTCCTAGCATACCTAGCGCTTGATGCCCGCGCACGACGTCAAGGTCAGAAAAATGCGCTTGCTTTGATATCACTGTTCTATAACCTCTTGACTCCTGAAATGACTGCCCTTTGAAACTATTGAAAATATTAATCGAATGTTTTCGTTGCTTTCTACACAGATGATTATAATGATGAATAATTAAGCAAAATCGATAATATGAAATGAACATAGAGAAATGGTAATAAAGAAAAAATATATACGAATAATAAGCTACATGGGCGTGAAATCAAATTAAACTTTGAGGTCCCACACTACAGAAGGTAAATATAACAAGCCAACGGATGAAAATAATCTTCAGTTTCCAATAACTTTTCAGCGTGGATCAATAAATCATTTGAAAACCACCTGAACCACTAGCGTAATAACTTGGGTGAAAAGAGAGTCTGTTACACTCGCAGCACATGGCAATCTAATAACTAGATTCGTTAAAGCTCTGCAATAAAATTATTGGAATCAGCCACAGGATGTAGAAATTTGTCACGTATGGCGGCTGAAATGTCTGCTAACGCCTAGCGTTGACGAACTCAACTCTGTGTTTCAGGAAAAGCTGTTTCGCCTTTCTCTTTACATTTCGTGCATCCCGCTTTCTCTTTCTCTTGCATTTTTCTGTGTAGATTGCGTTGCCTTTTCTTTTCATTAGTTAATTCTTTCTGTGTTTCTCTCCTTTCCCATTCGTTATCTTATACAGGGACATCATTTTATTTTTACTAACATTTTTAATATTAACCTGGCTATACCTTTAGAGAACCGGAAACACCGTTCGCTACCCCCTTCCACGACCGGAGTTATAGTCCCGTCGCTCTAATTTCCGGCAGCCAATCACGTTGCAGATCGGCTACATTTAAACGTGTGCGTCTTGTGATTCGCTGATGAAGATGTTAAGTATTTCCTAAGGCTGCATAAATACTTAATATATAATCGCCCTCCATTTTGGCTCTTTCGTTGGCGTTCGCAGAAAGCACACGAGGACGTTATTTGCCGCTCAATTATTTGCTGAATTACAGTGCGTTTGATTTATTATCATAGGAGCTACGACATGATAATGTTTAATGGTGTGGCAAATAGATTCCTCGTCTGGTAGCTCGGCAATGAAAGAACAAAAATGGCGAACGATACTATATACCTAGCCTTTATAGAGCTTTGACTTCCTAAGACTTAAGCAAAGAGGAAGAGTCACGCTGGGAATAACAGCGTCGCGACTATAGATGATACTAGCGTAATATACAAACAAATCACTTTACTAGGTATAGAAGAGAAGAAAAGTAGTTCAGCCATTTACGTAAACTAGGAACTATCGCGATTTTGAGTTCGATAATTTTCATTAGGTTTTTGTTTAATCAAAATGTAGTACTGTATTAAGAATAAGTGTTTTTATTCACGAACTGAGTTATCCATGCGAACGTATTCATTATGCAGTGTATATTATACTGTCTACAGCACATTAGCGTACGATATAGAGAATAAAATTAAATTCAAAATAATCATAATATGTATATTTAAACACATTTTTTAATATGGTGCCGTTTATTTCGATACAGGCTTCAGTTTTTTGTGCCTATAATCGCACTATAGACTATTGCATCTAATTCCAATTACCAGTTTCGTCCTTCATACTTAGTAACTCATGTTGAAATAATTCTGTACCTACTCTATAAAAGAGTACCTTACGTACTGTAAATTCAATCTTCACTTCTGCCCGACCCGCACAGATAAAATTACTCAGACACACTATCTACTGTCCGTCCAAGTGGTTATGTTGCAGGATCGTAGAAAGGGGGGGGGGGAATCACGTGACAGTTAATTACTTAACGAAGCCCTTTTATTTAAGTTATCTTCAACAGTTGTATAATATTACGTAGACGTCCAATTCCTAACAGAAATTAATGTTTTCAGAAAATAACTAAAAAAGCCCGCCACTAGTCTTTACAGTGGGGCGAGTAGAAGCAGGTGGGGGAAGTCGAGATGCGACGTAGACAAACGGACGACAGTACCTGTGCTAAATATGATTCAATATTGGAAGTTTTCGTCACTGGAAAACGTGAACATATTTCTGAAACGTACTATAATCACTAACTCAGTATTGCGGCCTTGGTTCTGTGTGGAGGACAGTTGGAACTTCGTTAGTAGAAGGGGTGGGAGTGAAGTACATTCAAAAACTCAGGTACATAAAAAATTGAAGTAAAAATAAAATGATGTCCCTGTATATAATCTCTTTTCTTTCTTCTTATTTACTTACGTGACGTTTCTGTCACGTTCGTAAGTCCCTCTTTTCTTATGATACAATTTATTTTCTCTCTCATTTTTGTTTTTCTTTTTATCTGCCTCTTCTTTTTGCTCATATTTCTCATGTGTGTATCAAAGTTGTCTGTGAGAATTTGGTTCTGAATAATCTGATAAATCTTTACCTGATGCACTTAATTTTTTAGTTTTAATTGTTGCACAAAATTCGTGGTAACAAATTGTGCCATTTAACACCTTATTTTTGCTGTTTTATACTCGTATGAAGTAGACAAAGCCATTATTGAATAGAATTTTTCAGTAACGTTCTTGTGTAGAAATTTTGTAACCTTACTTCTTGTGTATAAAGATTTCGACGTCCTGTTTGTGAAGTACAGTAATTGGGTCTTCGAGATAAGTCAGCTCTTCTTCCCAGGATTAAAATCCATCTTTCATATTGAAATGAGAAAACACAACCTCAGCTTGATAGTGGAACGTGGGGAACTCAATTTGCGTAATTGAATATTCCTGTCGTTACGTTCTGTTCGATGGGACAGTCTGATAGGATGTAAGGCTACGCCTTAAAATTTGTACAAACTCTAATTTTTATGTGGTATTCCGGACATGGACAGCCTGCATTTCATCACAGGACCAACGACGGAAGATTGAGATATAAAAATATTTGTTATTTTTCATAGCCTTATCATAGACTGTGTTCTCTTGTGTAACAGAGGTAATGTATTTGATAAACACTATATTAATCATCAGTGAATGAGTAAATTAATGAATCGAGAGAAATTGTAAAAGAAAAACAACCCGAAAGGTATACGCCTTCAAGTTCTTGCAAGAAGTTTTCTATGTAAGGTCCAAGCCATTTGGTCAGTTGTTTCACTTCTGGGTACTTTCTTTATCTGAATATACGAGGCGCGTCCATAAAGTAACTTTCCCATTCGTCCCACAACTAGCAAACCATATGATGTTGCGCGAAGCGACTGCGTGTAATGTCCTGGCATGGCGCATGCACTAGCGGAACTTCCCGAGTGCTCTCAGTAGCTTCTTTGCATTGGTTGAAGATGGACGTTCCTATTCCAGCTCTCGCTGCTTGAAGTGCGGTCAGTGATAAAGTTTTTGAATGCACAGGGCATAGCGCCGATTGAAATTGATCGTCAGCTGTGTCAGGTCTATGGGCCTAACGTCATGAGCAAGCAGATGGTGCGTTGCTCCACAAGGTCGTCTGTGATGATGGTTGGCCTCCCACTGCGCTCCTCGTCATGCACATTTTGGCGTCCTGCTGAAAATTGTCTACAGCAGCAACGCACCATCTGCTTGCACATAGACCTGGCACAGCTGACGATCAATTTCAATCGGCGCTATGCCCTGTGCATTCAAAAACTTTATCACTGATCGCAATTCACTCGGCGGGAGCTGGAATAGGAACGTCCATCTTCAACCAATGCAACGAAGCTACTGAGAGCACTCGGGAAGTTCCGCTAGTACATGCGCCATGTCAGGACATTACTCTATCACGTACACGCTGTCGCTTCGCGCAACATATGGTTTGCTAGCTGTGGGACGAGTGGGAAAATTACTTCATGGACTCGTCTCGTATTTAGCAGTGCAGAAAGGAAACCAAAAAAAAAAAAAAAAAGAGAATATAAACTTCTGAATACTGTATGTAGGTAAAGTAATCTCTAGGCAACGTATTCTGTACCAGGTCGTATGGAGATAAGGTTAGTTGTTTACAGACTATATTGACGTGGCGTCATGTTTGATGCGTGGCACGGTACTATGAGAGAACACTTGCATATTGTTTGTGATGCAGTTGACGTTATATTAATGATTAAAAATTATATCTCGAAGACTGTTGAAAATCCATTCTAGTGTACTCACCCTGTAAATTTCACAAGTTTCTCTGATGTTTGAAATAGTAACAGAATAGTTGTAAGACTTCTTTGGAACATTGTGTACTCTATGTAGATATTCGATCTAGTACTGAAATAAAAAGAAATCTTTGCGCTGGATCCTCCAATTTGATTTAGAATCCTTTGAATACGTAAGTTTTGGGTCTGCAGCGAAGTGTACTACGGCCACATTGCCGCAGGCAGCCACATCAATACAGAAAATTATGGAATTCATAGGCTGCCAAGATCTGGAGATCTGATCTCAAGCTGTTCACATTAATTAAAACCGAAGAAGCAGTTCATTTCACTATGTGCCACACAAAGTGAAACTGCTCTACGTATGTGCAAGACAAAGTGTAAAAACAAACGTAGATTCCAAATGTCAGGTAGGAAGCCAAAGCCACAAGCAGCTGATATTCCTGAAGGTTCCACGATGAAGTGTTTTCTTCTCCCACAGGCATTTCGCTGTTTCGTCTTCCTGATAGACAGTAAGCAAACTTATTTAGATTTGAACTTGCCTACCGAGTGATCTGAATTTACTTTATATGAGTTTGGAACTCATATATACAGAGTGTTTCTGGGCTGGTATTACAAATTTTCAGGATGACGAAGGGCACATGTATCAATTTGAGATAAGGAACCATGGTCCGGAAATGACCGAGTCGAAAGTTATAAGCAAAAATAATTGTGTGGAAATGGAATTGTAATTTGGCACCACGTGCCCTCCTTCCCTTAACTTTTGGAACAGTCGTGGAAAGATGATATGGGCCGGGTGTCTCCTACGTGGGTACTTGTCCCGATACAATCTGTGAGCTTGTCTACTGTTGCCATTGGCTCATCCGTATTCGAAAATCAGGTCTGCTTATTCCGCTCTCGTGTACTCCTCCATTTCACTAGGACTCATCGACTGGACACTGCAACTTTTACACATACACTGCTGTATACAGACGTGCATATCAGGACCGACCATGTCCGTTACACATTACGCTATCTGCATTGTTTTAGTGTAGTTTCCTGTCCCCATCTCTCAGACAGCGCACTGAATGGAATACTGTAAGTAGACAACGTAAACAACGTCAGATGAATACAGTATGTGTAAGATGTACAGATAAATACACATAAATAAGGTGTACAGAGAAATAAAATTATTTCATTTCCACACAACTATTTATGCTTGTAACTTTCGAATCAGTCATTTCCGGACTAGGGTTCCTTATCTCAAATTGATACATGTGCCCTTCCCCATCATCCCTGAAAGTTTGTAACACTAGCCCGGAAACACTCTATACACGTCTTCTGCTCCAGGACAGATCTTTCACTGGAAAACAAGAATTCTCCAATCTTTCCTATTTTTTTACGTTCTCTTAGTCTCTGCGTATGATCCATAATAACTCAATGTCGTCTATCATCTTCTATCTTCTTCTGCCTCGATCTCTTCTCCCGTTCACTATTCCTTTCAGTCCTTCAGTACGGAGTTGCTTCTGTGTCAGTGACCCAACCAATTTCCTTTTTCTCTTTCTGATCAGTTTCAGCATCATTCTTTCTTCACCCACTCTTTCCAACACAGCTTCATTTCTTATTCTGTCTGTCCATTTCACACGCTTCATTCTTCTCCATATTCATATTTCAAATGTTTCAAGTCGCTTCTCTTCACTTCGTCATAATGTTAATGTTTCTGATCCATACAATGCCACGCTCCATACAAAGCACTTCACTAGTCTCTTCCTCAGTTCTTTCTCCAAATGTCCGCAGAAGATGCTTATTTTTCTATTAAAAGCTTCCCTTGCCATTGCTATCCTCCTTTTGACCTCCTGGCAGCAGCTTACAGTACACCACAAGTATTTGAAGCTATCCACTTGCTCTACGGACTCATTTAGTATTCGCAAGTTTACCGCCTTTATTTTTTTTTTTCCGACAACCAGGCGTAAATATATTCGTATATTTATTTCAATAGTTTAGAATATTAAAAAGTTTTCCTTCTCCGTCTTTTTCACGTAATAATTGTTTTAAAGGAATAAAATAATTTTTACCAGTCATGAAGTGCAGAAACCCCATATGTCCAGACAAGAGATTTTTTTCCAGAAAATACTAAAGAAAAACATTAAAGTTCACTAGTGTCAAACACTACATATTATTATTATTATTATTATTATTATTATTATTATTATTATTATTATTATTATTATTATTATTATGTTTTAATTAAAAAATAGTCATTTCAAAATACCAAATGCTTTTGAAGATAATCAGCTTTTTGTGTCTTCTGAAAATTTGGCTCAAATGGATAATTTCGAGACTTAAATATATATTTATTTAAATACTGTAATAATTATTAATAATATTATAAATTTGTCCTGTGAAAGTTTAGGTTTTGTTATGAGAAATTCTTGTAAATTTAAAGTCAAAACTATAATAATTTTGTATAATTCCATTGTTCTATCTAAATGAGAGTAGGCTGCTGTTATTTGGAACCCAGTTACTAACAAATATATTCTGTTACTAGAAAAAATTCAAAATAAATTTCTAAAATGGTTATATTACAGACTTTATAATGATTATCCTACCTATGAGAGATATGCTGCAATGCTTCAACATTTCCATTTTACTAGTTTGCAAATTCGACGAAATTGTCAATCTTTAAACTTTCTTTATAAAATTATTAACAATAAGTTGGACTGTGTTGGTTTATTTCATTATATAACATTATATGCACCTAAGCTTAAAACGAAATTTCGAAATTTATTTTACATATCAAGGACAAATACTGAATCCTACAAAAACTCCCCAGTTTTCCAAATGTTACAGTTATACAATAAATTACATCCTCATCCGAATGTTGATATTTTCAATATGAATTTCTCTAGATACAGAATTATTTGTTATCATATTTTACAGAATATTGTTGTTAGTTAATTTGAAGCTACTTTCACACCTTATTTCGATTTCTCTTTTCTTCTTTCTCTTATTTCTATTTTGTTTCAGTTTTCAATAAGTGTATGTTTCCTTTTCCTTGTTTATGTTTTATAAATTAATTTGTTAGTCGTGAACATTGTAATTGGGCTTTGCCTGTTATGTTCAACAACAAATAAATAAATAGATAAATAGATAAAGGAATAAAATAATTGTTACCAGTCATGAATAATTGCAGAAACACCACATGTCCAGACAATATATTTTTTTCCAGAAAATAGTGACAAAAGAAAAAGTTTTAAAGTTCATTAGTGTCAAACACTACATATTATTTTATGTATGTATGTATTTATTTACACTGCAAGTGGGCATGCACCCGGTGGCAGTGGTATACACAATATAAACAATACACAATAAAGAAATGATAAGCAATACACAATACAATTATACAATACACAATAGGCCTACAATTTTATACACAATACAATAAGAATACACAATATAATTTCACACAATAATAATAAAATATAAATAATATACCTAATTTTACATTACAACCTACATTATTATGTATAGGCCCTACATAAGTTTCAATAGTATTTCACTTTATTCTCATCTCACTCACTGTAGTGGCACTATGACGCATTTCACTGACACTCTGTAACACATTTCACTGACACTATAAATTATCACTGACCGGAACTATTCACTGCACTGTAAAACCATAACTTCACTGACTCACCTCGCTTCACTGATACAACAGTTCAAATAAGTCAAAGAATTACACCCTTATGCATACTTATAAACAGAACTACATTTAAACTAAACATTTCTAGCCTAAGACCCTCTTACACGTCATTTTTAAATAATTTACAATTCAAACCAAGGAAGTAACTCGTCAGGTTAAATAGATACATGTCACCTTAAAAAATTAAATGTTACATGTCTCCTTAATTTTAATTTGCACTTTATACACAACTTTTTAAGTTATTCTTGAATCTCCTTAAGGAAGGACAGCCCTCAAAGACCGCTGCAGGCAGGTCATTCCAATCATTTATAGTTCTACTTAAAAATGAGAATTTACCTACATCCGTTTTCTGTTTCCTACATTTGATTTTAAAATCATGATCGTTCCTACCATAGTACGTTGGCTTTTCTAACCGAGCCGTTATGTCTACCCATGCTTTCTGACCTAGATGTGCTCTATACAATGATGTTATTCTAGTTTTCCTACGTCTGTTTTCCAAAGTTTCCCATTTAAGTTCTTTTATCGCATCGTTTCCATCTTCTCTTTTACCTTTAACAAATTTAGCTGCCCTATACTGGATTCTTTCTAAGGAATTTATCTGATATATTCTATAGGGATCCCAACATGTAGTTCCGTACTCCATTAACGGTCGCACTAACGTTAGATATGCTATTTCCCTCGATTTGGGGCTAGCCTTTCTCAAGATTCTCATAATAAAGTGAAGTGCCCTCCATGCTTTACCCGTAACATTATCAACATGCTCTCCACAAGAAAGTTTGGAGTTTAAATACACTCCTAGGTATTTACAACATTGTACTTGCGGAATTACAACACCACTGAATTCGTAATTAAGACTAGTTTCCTCTCGGGTTTTACAAAATGTTGTAGATTTACTTTTAGAACCATTTATTTTCATCCTATGCATTAACGCCCAGTTATACTTCAATAAAAAATGATCAATTAAAAATACCGAACGCTTTAGAAGATAAATAGTTTTCTGTGTCTCCTGAAAAGTTTACTCAAATGGATATATGGGGTTTCTGTAATTCACGACTCAATTTAATGGTTTCGTAGGACATGATCTTCTGGTAGCTCTAGTTTGGGATATGAAATGCTTCACAGAACTTCATAAAATCGTTTGAGTAGCAGCAATTCCACACTAAACTTCTGCCGTTGGCAGCATTATCAACGTCGCCAGATTAAAACGAGAGCCCACTTTAGTACATTGTTACTTTACAGTTTAGTTTGCGTGCAAAAGAGATTCTCGGAGCCCGTCGGTTGCTCTTCTGGCGTGATGCTTTAGGTAGGAGTTAATAGAGGAGCCGTGAACTGTAATAGACACATTTCGCGGCGAGATTTTAAAACAGTTAGAGAGCGAGGATGGCACTTAATGGATCGCCAGGTCCACTGCCCTACCGCGTCAAAATAACCATGAAAGATCACCATCGAGTGAAAGAGAGAGAAGCTACTGTTAGGCGATAGAACTACCGTCGAAAGCGACGCATGACTCGAGGAATTTGTACATAATCACGTGTTATAGAACGCTGGTTCATAACTGGAGAGTTGAGAGTCACTCCACATAATAATAATAATAATAATAATAATAATAATAATAATAATAATAATAATAATAATAATAATAATAATAACACTCAACCAAGATTAAAACTTGCTTACACAGTTGAACATAAAATTGGATCGGAATTAAGTAATTACATACAGATACAATTTAGGTACATAATGAGATCAAAAGAGGTAGTTACATAAAATTTACCTCATAAAATAAAAATAAACATAGTGAAACACATATTAATGTTGTTAGAATCAAATACGAATCACATAAAAACAGAAGCCGATAATTCAATAAAAAAAATGTACACAGTAAAAATGAAAATAAACACATTAGTATACATATTAGTATTAAATTACAATTAAGTAGGATTTACATAATTAAACCAGAAACCGACAATTGAATAAAATGTACACAAAAATGGATTAATAATAAAAAAACAACACAGTGGGATACATATTGGCGTTAAGCGATAAATAAACACGATTTAGATAATAAAAATAAGAAACATAAAAATAAATACAGTGGAACACATTCCATTAAATATTTGCAACGCGTTAGGTCTGGCAACTCATCATAAGATATTTTTCTAATTTACATTTAAAGGAAATTAAAGTTCGGCAGCCCTTGACTTCAGGCGGCAGAGAATTCCAGTGACGAGAAGTAGCAACAGTGAAAGACGAAGAATAAAGAGATGATGTGTGGAGTGGTATTTCTAGCGTGTTATCATATTGTGACCGAGTATTTAAGTTATGATACCGAGAAAGACTGTGGAATCGGACAGATAAGTAAGAGGGAGTAGAGGTGTGCAAAATTCGGTATAAGAGAGAAAGGGAATGTAACTTTCTCCTCTCATTTAACCTGAGCCACAATAATTTATCGAAAGAAGGCGAAATGTGATCGTAGTAGCGGACATTACAAATGAAACGAACACACGCATTATGAACACGTTGCAGTTTCTGGGATAAATCCACCCTGAGATCACTGAATAAAGCGTCACAATAATCGAAATGAGGCGTAATAAGAGTTTGTACAATTGTCTGCTTGTCAATCTGTGAGTTCTAAAGGCCCATTCACAATGAAAATTAAACATAACGTAAGCATTAACTTAAGAATATAAACGTTACGGTAAAATCACAGTCTAGTATATACTGTCACGAAGCTCATTACGTAGTAAATATGCATCCATAGATAGTTGCTGACCACTAGGATCGCTAATATCGCCTCATTACAGACAATGCGAAATAGTACCGGCACAGTCTATTGCTCCTAGCACCCTCACAACTCAAGCTTCGTGACTGTATATACTCCAGTCATGTCAATTGATGCCCACAGGAGGAAGCACGCGCTTTAGAGCCCAGGAGAGCCTGAGCGCTTTACAGCGGAAAGGAAAGAGACAGACGAAAGAAGTAGTATATGCCGCTTGGTCGAGCTGTATTCAGGATGGCCAGCACTGATTCAATAGGTAAAGGGAAGAGAACTTACTAAAATTGTGCCCATGATAATTTTTAGATTTGTCTGAGAAGTATAAGTGCATTATAAGAATGTAAATTTTAATTTTAATGCTCATTTTTCACAAGTTTGATTTTTTTATTCAAAACAAATAGGCTATTTTCTGAATTTTTTTCATGGAAAAGTGAAATTTTCAGATATAGGACTATTTATTTAGTGGCCTTACAGAATGTTTTCGTAAATCTAATATACCGTATACACGTATTACTGAAGATAGTGTATTGAAAATTTTGAAAATATTCGCATGGAAATTGTTTGTAAGGAAATGAATTAACAAAGTAACTACTGTTACATCATAAGCAAAAGATATGTGCCCATGTGTTGTAAAAATGTCAGCTCTATAGCTTCAGCACATTTCGAGAAAATAATTTAATATTCTGATGATAGGAAGTTGCTCACCAATATCACCTTAAAAGCATAATGCCATAAGAGTATTGTTCTGGAATATTAATTACACTTAAAACATAAACAGTACCTAGGTAACTTTGCTTTGTATTGTAATATTATTTTGGTTAATTTATTGATTACTTTTATAAGGCTAAAGATGCCATCAATATAAATTCAAACTTATCATGTCATACTAAATCTCTTTCTTTAGAATATCACTTTCTTTATGAATGATGTGTTTCATCCATTTAGTACAGTATAGTTGTTCTACTATGCAATTTATGTGAATATTCCTTCTTAACTCTTTATTATGTTATTAACATTTAAAATACAACTGCAATATTAAGAAATTGGTATCAGTACTTTTGTTTTACAGACAATATAGCTAATATCAAACAGAAAGAAGCCATATAAAATAACGATATAAAATTTCACGTTCCGTTTAAAGTTTGCGCACCACAGTTTTCTTAATCCAATAGGCTGCTTATTCATATACAGAACCCTTCCTCTTTCCATACTTAGCGCTTGATGCCCGCGCACGATGTCAAGTTCAGAAAAATACGTTTGCTTTGACATCACTTTACTAGACTGTGGTAGAATCACATCATTCATGATGGGAACATAAACATAACAGCAAACATACTTGGTAACCATGGAAACATAACAACGACGCCATTTCCTCATATTCTGTCGTATACTTAGGCGCTCCACGATTGTGTTCTGTTTGCAAATCACGTAAGCATAAGCATGAAAGTTTGGAGTTTGCAAACTTTCATGTTAACATCTAACAGCAATGTTAATGTCAGTGTTTATGTGAATCATTGAGAATGATCCCATTTGGTAACCTGGCCGCAAACTTCTGTGTTTATGTTACGGTTATGTTTAATTTTCATTGTGAATGGGCCTTTACTGTCACGACAGTGAATTTAGAGGTTCATCTCTATTCGTTACTGATAATTTTTGTAGCCACGTTTTCAGAGATACTGAGTTCGATTCTCGACGAGAAGGAAGTGCACTTTTGACGCAACTACGTCTTTATTGGAGGTACGGAGGGAGGAAACGTGACATTTTATGTATAACAGAAAGAAGTAACGTCATGCAATGATAAATAACGGTTCGTCCGTACTATTTTTGCTGTCGGACTATGTAACAGGATTCAGTGATGTTATGTACTAAGCAAACAAATAGTCGACTTAAAAGCAAAACACATTAAGTAAAAAATAATACTACTGACAAAAAAGCGTATATATTGCACATAATGTATGTATATAAATTTAGAATTAGAAACTGAAATACACTTAAACAGAAAAAAAAAACTTACCAAAAATAGTAATATTTTGAGGATTCAGTTTTGTCAGAAAAAAAACGACTTTTTCTCAGAAGTAACTTAATAATTTTGACTTAAGTTAGGCATATATGTTGACGTTTTGTGTCCATGTCAACTGCAATTATACAAGGGGCGCACTCAACTGAGCGACATAATATATGCCTAACTTGGAGTCAGGCCACAAAGGGAAACATTGAAGGAGGAGAGTTCGATCCGGTGCTGTGGATTGAATTCGGCGTAGCTCAGTGGTCAGAGCGGTTGGTACGTAGAACCAAGGACCCGGGTTCGATCCCCGGCGCCGGAGCGAATTTTTCTCCTCAAATATTAATTGTAATATATATTATTTTCATGTACCGAAGTACATATGATATTTCCATGCAGATATTCTGCGTCATCATACGATGAAAGAGTAATGGAACAGAGAAAAATTCTCTCCGGCACCGGGATTTGAACCCGGGTTTTCACCTCTACGTTCTGATGCTTTATCCACTAAGCCACACCGGATATCCATCCCGGTGTCGGACAGAATCGTCTCAGTTTAAGTTCCAACTCTTGGGTTCCCTCTAGTGGCCGCCCTCTGCACTACATCATAGATGACTATGAACGTAGGACCGAAGTCCACACATGTGCTGAGGTGCACTCGTTATGAGTGACTAGTTGGCCGGGATCCGACGGAATAAGCGGCGTCTTAAATCACGAAGTGATTTACGCATATCATATATATTATTTTAATGTACCGAAGGACATATGATATTTCCATCCAGATATTCTGCGTCATCATACGATGAAAGAGTAATGGAATAGAGAAAAATTCTCTCCGGCACCGGGATTTGAACCCGGGTTTTCAGCTCTACGTGCTGATGCTTTATCCACTATGATATGATATGCGTAAATCACGAAGTGATTTAAGACGGCGCTTATTCCGTCGGATCCCGGCCAACTAGTCACTCATAACGAGTGCACCTCTGCACATGTGTGGACTTCAGTCCTGCGTTCATAGACATCTATGACGTAGTGCAGAGGGCGGCCACTAGAGGGAACCCAAGAGTTGGAACTTAAACTGAGACGATTCTGTCCGACACCGGGGTGGGTATCCGGTGTGGCTTAGTGGATAAAGCATCAGCACGTAGAGTAGAAAACCCGGGTTCAAATCCAGGTGCCGGAGAGAATTTTTCTCTATTCCATTACTCTTTCATCGTATTATTCTGTAAGACAAATTAATAAATCTTTAAAGCCATTTCAAATTTTCAGTAGCTAAACTGCCTCTAGCGGCGTAATTGGGAACTGAAGCACATGTCCACCAAAACTTTTAAAACTGCAACGTTTCACTTACTAAGGATAATCAGAAATCAGTGGAAAGCAAGAACAGTCTGAAATCGATAATAATTTCAGGACACTCTGTACGTTTAACAAACATTTGCCCGTTCAGACACGTGTTATTTGTTCTTGTTTGTGGCTAAAATCTGAGCAGCTAATGAACATGGAGAATATTGGTGTCGCAAAAGTGAAAGTGAGACAATTGTAGTGTCGCATAGGATTGTTTGTCGTCGTAGGTAAATTCTACTGCTTGGTAAACAAGTCACCGAAGTGTATCAGGCTCCCGTGTGGATTGAGGTGTCCCCCAAATTGCAGCCTGCATGCGGTTCTCCTTGTAGTCCGGTCAAAGAGGTCAAGCTCTTGTTTGCAACAATATTGTCCCCTTTGGCATTTAGTGTTTGTAGGAGTCGAATCGTTTGCCACGTCGACCGCAACCCCCACAACAAAGCCGAGTCGGAATTGAAAGATTTGCAGGTGATTATCCGTTGCATTGACACTCTGTGGAGAAATCTTTACGAGTTGTTACAGCGAATAGGGATTATAAAGAATGGACACTGAGCGAATTTTCCTGTGTTTTGTTTCTCTGTGCGCCAGCGTTTAGTTCCACTTTCAAGCGCTAGAGGTTAGTGTAATCGAGCATACGCTAAGATAGTAATTGAGAATAGAGTTGAGACACAGGATCCAAACATCGCCTACCTTATTGCATAATGCAGTAACGCTTTGCTTCAAATAAATTCAAGTTAACAGCTCTTCCTTATTTCTCAGTGACAAACTAGTTGTAATAATAATATTTTATATTTCAGATATAATAAATTATATTAATACATTATAAAATTAAGTATCGAATTAGTTTAATATAGGTATATGGTTTTACTTCTCGTAAGAGTTTTGTTTTTCCATTTTCAGCGCTGTCAAATAATTACATATTTTAATTGTTGTTGGGGTCAACGTCTCAACTCTCATTATAAAGGAACTCTAGAGTCTAGACATTACAGTTAATGACGGATTTATTATTTTATGGATCCAATTTATTTTATTTGAGTACATATTGTACCTAGATGTATTAATTATATGTGTTATATTTCCGCTGTGTCGACTGCTAGCTGGTGTGATGTCAGTGCCAACTCCTGGAAGAAAGCAGACTCTCACGCTCAAACTGGTTTGAAGGTCATTGAAATCAGTCCGGCTACATCAAAGGTACCGACGCGAAGTGTTCATTCTTTATAATCCCTATTCGCTGGTTATTACTTATTCAGCAGTGTTGCCAAATCAGCGGTTTTGTAGCTAAATCTGGTGTTTTCAAGACTATGGTCAGCTACAGAATTTTACCGTCAGCGGCTAGCTATTTATTTGGCATTTTTTTATGATTCCGGCAGAGGGAGATGAAATTTTTGTTTTTTTTTTTTTCTGTAAAGTTATTAGAATTGTTTTTATATGTAGGCCTACTTGCGGACAACAATATTAGTTAACCATAAACCAGACTTTAATATGATATTATCACAATTCTTCAATGTGCAAGTATAAAGTATCAACATTTTATACTAACTCGATTTGGTACAACCATGTCCATTTCCTGCCTCATTCATTGTTGTTGTACAAATAAGGTATGCCACACTCGTTATAGTCTAATCATGTATGCATTGCTTGGGTAAATGAATTGATATCTTTAGGGCCTAATCATAAAAAGGAAATAATGAACTGAATTATTATTTTCATTATTTGTCATTCCCCGTTATAATTTATGTAACACAGACATACTTAAAACTTAAAACCAAACTCACTGTTGGCAGGCACCTCTCCAGCTCTGTGTGAAATCAGATTTCGAACCGACTGGTGTGATTGTGAATGTGATTATTTCCGAAGTGTCTAGTATATTCTTGATCTACTTCATTCAATTTTGAAGAAACATGCCGCGTAAAACTCCATACGCACTAAAGTTTAGAGATGTGTGAAAAACACAATGTAACGTTTTGAAAGATTGGGTGAAAGTAGTTGCCGGTGATATTTGAAAACCACGGTGTAAATGGTGTAAGGCGATATATTGAATGCAAAATATTCAGATTTATTTGTCCATAAGATTTTGCATAGAACATCGAGCCTGCAAAGTGATACACACTTTTCATAATTTAGTCTACATTTTTATTTTATAAAATTTTCCAGTACCTAAAACTGTATTTCAAATTTGGAAGTGATGTGTTAAGAAAAATCTGGAGTTTTTCAACTACAGTTTAGCGGGCTTTTTAAGCTCGTGCAGCGGTATATGGAATTCTGAGTTGGCAACACTGTTGTTCATATTGCTTTTGAAAATCAACTAAGTACACCTGCGACCTTCCTGCTTGCAGCGTTACGCCTTAACAGTGACGTCACCGCGTAGCCCATTTTAAGTTTCTACTGGAACTTATTTTTTTTTTTGTTTCAATTGTTAATTCCAATCTTTAATAAGATCTAAGTTATTTATATGCCTTTTACTTATTATAAAAACCAAGGGTAGACAAATCCCGGGCACAAAGTAGCCATGATGACTTAAAATGTTTATATGGTAATTATTTCTAGAGTTGCCAATAATTAAAAAAACCGTTACTCTGTCAAGTAATTGCCATTGAACACCTTCCAAACACAATTTTCCTAAATAATTTATTATAAACAGACCAGTATAGGTAGTAGAGAGCGTCTCGTTGTTTGAGAATTACCGTTCCTCCTAAGATAACATTTGTTACGAATGAGTAAACCTCTGAAGCAAGGTCTAATATGTTTGAACATTCATATACAGTAACTTTTGAATGCTGATTTTGGTAAACAGAATCGTATTGGACATAATGTGGATATATGTACAGTTATTATATGCAATTTTTTTCAAGATTAATTACATAATATAATGTATACAGCACAATATAGGTCAGTGACGTCAAAGCAAGCGCATTTTCTGACCTTGACGTCGTGCGCGGGCAGCAAGCGCTAAGTAAGGAAAGAGGAAGGGTTGTGTATATGAATAAGCAACCCGTTGGATTAAGAAAACATTGGTGCACGAACTTCAAACGGAACGTGAAATTTTATGTCATTATTTTTATATGGCTCATTTCTGTTTAATATTATCTATATTGTCTGTAAAACAAAAGTACTAACACTGATTTCTTAATATTGCACTTGTGTTTTAAATCTTAATAACATAATAGAGAGTTAAGAAGGAATATTCAGTTAAATTACATAGTAGTATAATATTATATTGTATTAAGTGGATGAAACACATCATTCATAAGGAAAGTGATATTCCAAAGAAAGAGATTGAATATGACATAAGTTGGAATTGATATTGATGGTATCTTTAGCCTTACAAAAGTAATCAATAAACTA
Source organism: Periplaneta americana (assembly GCF_040183065.1). NCBI lineage: Eukaryota > Metazoa > Arthropoda > Insecta > Blattodea > Blattidae > Periplaneta > Periplaneta americana. The sequence continues at coordinate 17,843,890 of NC_091119.1, forward strand.
ATCAAAACAATATTACAGTACAAAGCAAAGTTACCTAGGTACTGTATCTGTTTTAAGTGTAACTAATATTACATAACAAAACTCTTATCGCATTATGCTTTTAAGGTGATATTTGTGAGCAACTTCCTATCATCAGAATATTAAATTATTTTCTCGAAATGTGTTGAAAGCTATAGAGCTGACATTTTTACAACACATGGGCACGTATCTTTTGCTTATGATGTAACAGTAGTTGCTTTGTTAATTCATTTTCTTACAAACAATTTCCATGCGAATATTTTCAAAATTTTCAATACACTGTCTTCAGTAATACGTATATACGGTATATTAGAGTTACGAAAACATTCTGTAAGGCTACTAAATAAATAGGCCTATATCTGAAAATTTCACTTTTCTATACGAAAAGTTGAGAAAAGATTGCTTTTGAATAAAAAATGAAACTTGTGAAAAATGAGCATTATAATTAAAACTTACATTCTTATAATGCACTTATACTTCTCAGGTAAATCTAAAAATTAACGTAGATACAGTTTTAATAAGTTCTCTTCCCTTTATCCATTGAATCAGTGCTGGCCATCCCTGAATATAGCTCGACCAAGCGGCATATACCACTTCTTTCGTCTGTCTCTTTCCTTTCCGCTGTAAAGCGCTCAGGCCTCTCCTAGGCTCTAAAGCGCGCGCTTGCTCCTGTGGGCATCAATTGACATGCCTGATATAGGTCTAACAAATGTAGTCAAATATCTTCTTAATTTTTGTATTACCAGTATATACTAAAGAATACCTTTTGTGTACAATCCAGTAATAGTGTATTACGTAACAAGGTTTGCGCGATTACATTTTAAAAATTGTAAATACAATACTATATTTTGCATTGAAAATTTAGAGCAATATTATTCCAAAGCCTTCGCAAAACTGTACTGTAATGGTAACCAAGTAACAATAAGTGCACTGTAATGGGTCTATTTCAGTACAGTTTTATAGTTTCCCTAGCAACAAGTTTCTGTGTGTGAATGCTGACTTTCAAAGCCTAACAACAATTAGCTGTAAATACAACAAAAAACATGATCGTGCAAAAACAAAAGTGATTTCATTTATCCTACCTATGCGTTTTGAATAACAGTTCAGTAAAATAAACTGTAAAGAGCAATATCATTCATACTATGAGAAAGAAGCTGAATTACTGTTCAACTCATAAAGCATAGTGAAAAAGTATGGGTATTCTTCCTGCCAGTCATTTTTAATCATTTTATATTGCGTTGCACGTGTCAAAAGAACACGCGATTGAAGTTACACTGAAAAGTATCTGAATGGTTGTAAACACGAAGAATCATTCGTTGACATCAAAGTCCGCGCCCTGTATCGATCTGGAGAGCAAGTTAATAAACAAGCCACTGCCACTGGGTCAACACCCGTCCAGAGTGATCCCCTGTGACAGAGCAAGATTTAATTATCAAATCCAGTCCAGTTTGTAGACAGGTGGTTGCGCGCCAAAGGTCGATATTGTTGCTCTTTAGCTTTTCACCTTCCTTCTCCTAGCTCAATTTTTACTTTATGCAATGACGCTGTATCAACTACTTCGTATAATTATTTTTTAATTTTTCGCTTTCATAAGTAACGGAAAGAAACTTGTTCCCCCACCCCCACTCAATACTCTGTTATGAGTTAACTTGTATCGTTCCGATTGGGACCTAAACTTAGTAATCTATTGATTACACACTTTTAACATGTTTATCACTAAACTTTTTGTCAGTTTTTATATTTAAACAACTTTGCTGTGTTAATTGAAATTATGATGATAATTTATCTTAGATAAGTTCGATTAATTAAAATGTGTCTCAGTGAAACATACAGCAGAGTTGGTATAGGTCAGTTTCTGTCAGATGCGTTTCCAATTCACTGTGGGCTAAAGCAAGGAGATGCACTATCACCTTTACTTTTTAACTTTGCTCTAGAGTATGCCATTAGGAAAGTCCAGGATAACAGAGAGGGTTTGGAATTGAACGGGTTACATCAGCTCCTTGTCTATGCGGATGACGTGAATATGTTAGGAGAAAATCCAGACACGATTAGGGAAAACACGGGAATTTTACTTGAAGCTGGTAAAGAGATAGGTTTGGGAGTAAATCCCGAAAAGACAAAGTATATGATTATGTCTCGTGACGAGAATATTGTACGAAATGGAAATATAAAAATTGGAAATTTATCCTTTGAAGAGGTGGAAAAATTCAAATACCTGGGAGCAACAGTAACAAATATAAATGATACTCGGGAGGAAATTAAACACAGAATAAATATGGGAAATGCCTGTTATTATTCGGTTGAGAAGCTTTTATCATCCAGTCTGGAGTCAAAAGTCTGAAAGTTAGAATTTATAAAACAGTTATATTACCGGTTCTTCTTTATGGTTCTGAAACTTGGACTCTCACTTTGAGAGAGGAACATAGGTTAAGGGTGTTTGAGAATAAGGTGCTTAGGAAAATATTTGGGGCTAAAAGGGATGAAGTTACAGGAGAATGGAGAAAGTTACACAACGCAGAATTGCACGCATTGTATTCTTCACCTGACATAATTAGGAACATTAAATCCAGACGTTTGAGATGGATAGGGCATGTAGCACGTATGGGCGAATCCAGAAATGCATATAGAGTGTTAGTTGGGAGGCCGGAGGGAAAAAGACCTTTGGGGAGGCCGAGACGTAGATGGGAAGATAATATTAAAATGGATTTGAGGGAGGTAGGATATGATGATAGAGACTGGATTAATCTTGCACAGGATAGGGACCTATGGCGGGCTTATGTGAGGGCGGCAATGAACCTTCGGGTTCCTTCAAAGCCAGTAAGTAAGTAATTTATCTTAGATAATTGTTAGTTTCGGTTTAATGCCTGTTATCGTTAGAATTTATTCCCTAATTCTTATGAGAATGACAAAATTAACAGAGCATTTGGAAGTATACAGAAGTTCCTAATCGCACATTTTTGTGACTGTTACGAACCAACACTAAAGTTTAACGAGAACCACAGACCAGCATGATACAAGACCATCGCCTAAAATAACACACAGCAAACACGAGACAAACGTTATATAGCCTATACGTACAATGTGGAAGAGAGGTATATGGATTAACATTGTATATAAAAGCTATGTGGACTGTAATGTTCAAAATGAGTATCTAGATATTAAATTTTGCATTTAAGGGAGACCACAGCGGGTCAGACGGGTGGGAGACTCGCCCGTCAAGCTTGTTTGAACTCTCGCGTCACTTCCGGGACTCGTCCATCACTTTGTAGACATTTTATTGTTTTTTTTTACCAACGTCAAATACTATTACCATGCAGAATAGATGTTATTCTGTGGATGAAAGGATTTTCCCACATGGTACATAAATATAAACAAACATGCATAATGAACGAACTTAAAAATAGTTATATGGAAACTATAACCAATTTTCTTCAAATGAATTCATATCTCACTTGAAATATACAATTTCACCCAAAAGTTTTATGTTTTTAAGTGTCTGATCTCATTGTGTCTACATGCGGACAAAAATCGGTTACATCTCCGGGTATTTACACAGTTACTTCCTCTGTTATACAAATAATGTAAGTTCGTTTAAGGGGTTAGGTACAGCTTACAGCAGCAAAATTTTGGAAATATTCAACATTTTTTTCCTCCATTACTGTACCTTGTACAATAATGAATATTGGTATGTGAAGAACACTGTCCTTCTGCTATATTAAAAAAAATATTTTTACGATTTAAAAAAATTGTTTATATATATTTTTTACAAATTCAAAATGATGGCAGTTCACTGTGCAGTGATGAAGCGTTTCCCTCATAATTCATAAGCTTGTTAACTTTTTCATATTTTCTCTATTTTATTTTATTGCTGAAACTCATGTTTACAATATCATGCTCTTTCAACTACATTCCTTAATGGATAATATATATTTTTATTTTGTGTTAAAAGAAAGTACTGATACTTGACCATTTTTTAAATGAGTTTATTTTTTTATCAGTCAATCTATCGAAAGGTAGAGACGTGATCTTGCATTGTAGGTATCACATGCACAAATACAAACAAAAAACTTCATTACAGAATATTGGATAGTTTTTGAGTTATGTGGGAAATTCTTCATCACTGCACAAAAAATGAATTTTGAAAAAAAAAATGCAAATATTTTTTTTAAATAGTAAAAATATTTTTTTCATATAACAGAAAGACAATGTTTTTATACATACCAATTTTCATTATTGTACAAGATATAGTAATGGAGGATAAAAGTGTTGAATATTTCCAAAAATTATACTGCTGTAAGCTGTACCTAACCCCTTAATATATGGACGAGGAACTGGTATTTTAAATGGAACAGTCAACATAAATACCACAGTCTACTGTATACAGTCACGAAGCTCAATACTTACTAAATATGCAAACATAGACAGTTGAAATATGCATCCATATATAGTTGCTAACCACCAAGATCGCTACTATCGCCTCATCACAGACCCCTTCCCCAGCAGACGATAAAATGTATTGTACTTTCCATATCGTATTCTTTTGAAAAAAATTAACACATTCCTTCCAATATTGAAATATGAAATACATAAGGTTTAACTTATATATTATTTTCATAAAGTATATATTATATTTTATAAACTCACCTTCCTGGATCTTTCGGAAGAAGGATAACTCTTACAACATTTATAGTACCACAAACGTCTTCTTGTCCCACATTATTATTCAAATTATTGTATTTTAACCATTTACAGTTATTACAACCGATAACGAACATTTCACAGTTTTCACAACTTTTCACGACAAAGCGAAATATGGCACAGTCAATGCCTTTTCGATCTAGACCAGGCCGTAATGTTTGTTCGGGTTTTCTATTTCAGTGTATGGAGCTCAGTGAAATATTATATTATAACTTTATTGCGTATCATTGCTAAGTTTTATTTAGTGTAATGTGTCCATAGGTTCCGTTTACTTCTTGTTGCATAATATGTTGCAGAAATAATTACAAAACTGTGTTATTTTAATGTGAAGAGAATTTTACGTGTTAACATAATCTGTTCGCATCAACATTTTGAGGTTCAATAAAAATGAATTTATATTGTGATTTTAACTTGATTTTAATTGTAGACAGAAAATTTACCATACCTCTCTTATGAAATTAGTGTACGTACGATTGTGTTACTTCGTCTCTTAGGTAGTAGATAAATACAATAATTCAGTACTCAATTTGTAGTATTAAAATACAGACAAATAGAATGTGACGGGTATCATACATGGCATTATGCTTAATTATAATGTATAATTGCGAATATAGGAATATAAGTTAAATATAGTAAACATAACCTATAATTTCCATATGACATAAAATACATATGTAATGGCAGGGCATTGGAGACCACTAAAATTAGACAGAAAGGGGCAACTGGCACAGTAAACATAACCTATAATTTCAACATATCTAAATATTCTTGCGGTGCAACTGAAAATTATTGAATCGTGCATAAATGAATGTACAAGAATTTCGCAATATTTAATAGAAATAAAGGCAGGTATTACACTTACGAACAAAGTAATTTTCACACCAAAATTAATATTACACCTTAACTAGCAAGGAATTATGTCTGAAGTGTCTCCTAATCATTGTTTTAAATTGTATTAATGCAATTACACTACATTTTAGAGAGATATATGTTACTCTTTATGCATTCCAATTAATTTATATGGTTGAAATGCCGCCCTTCGTGATCGGGTTAAGCGAGTCAGATGGTTTGCCTTATCATCCCAAGTTTCGTGACTGTATATAGTAGACTGTGTAAATACCTACATACAACAGCAACTAAGGTAGCTGGCGAGGCTATTCCCCGTCTCTGGTTTAAATGATAACATACAGTGAATTCAAGCTAAAATATTAAGGAAATACGTTGAACCCATTGAACATAGACTGTTAAGCATCTCTACATTTAAAATCACAGTAATTCCAACCTCCACCCTTAAGTATTAAAACTGGACGGATTGGAAGGTCTGCTTCCAGATATTCGAACATATGCATTGTTTATAATATGCCGTATAATATCACATGTTTCATTCGACGCAAACAAGCGTGTCAGGATGGCCGAGCGGTCTAAGGCGCTGCGTTCAGATCGCAGTCCACTTCTGTGGGCGTGGGTTCGAATCCCACTTCTGACATATAATTTTTATTCTTGTTCTAAGCTGATTTTGTATGATAGACTCCAAAACTTTGAAAAAACGAAGTGAGTTTTTGATTAAATAGTTGCTTATTTAAATAGCCTATTCTTTTCAAACACAGTTTACTGCAAAGACCATGAGGTGACGAAAGGGCTCCAAAAGAGTACTCTAAGGAAGGTAAATAGCAATAGAAAGAGAAGAATTGTACCAGGCAGTGTTGCCAATTCAGCGGTTTTCCCGCTAGGTCTAGCGTTTTTCGGCGTTAGTTTAGCGAGTAAAATTCATGAAATTTGTATTGCTGATATAGGGATTTAGCGGGTATTTTTAGCACTCACAGCGGCAAAATAATATAATTTTACATTGACAGTATAGCAATTTAGCGGTTTCTGCACGGCTTCACAGCGGATTTTTAAGAATCTAGTTGGCAACACTGGTACCAGGGATAAATTTGTTTACAGTCTCTTATCCTTTGGAATCACCCAAGACTTTCATCCACGCTGCCCGGTTTCGATCCCCGGTCAGATCATGCTGGAAATTGTGATGGACACAGTAGACATTTCAGAAGGTTTTCTCGGGGTACTGTCGTTTCCCTGTATAAGGTCTTCAACACAGCTCACATTCCCTCATTTCATCTATTATTTTCAATAGTTAAAAATAGGCACATAATGAGTAAAAGCTATTTTTTGTATTAGAAAAAAAATGGGAGTATAAGGGCACAATAGATCAGTTATTCATAGATTTAAAAAAGGCGTATAACTCGGTTGAGAGAAGTTTTATATATAATATTCTTATTGAATTTTGTATTCCCAAAAACTAGTTCGATTAGTTAAAATGTATCATAGTGAAACGTACAGCAGAGTCCATATAGGCCAGTTTCTGTTTCATACTTTTCCAATTCACTGCAGGCTAAAGCAAGGAGATGTACTATCACATTTTAACTTCGCTCTAGAATATTCCATTAGGAAAGTCCAGGAAAACGGAGAGGGTTTGGAATTGAACGGATTACATCAGCTGCTTGTTTATGTGGATGACGTGAATGTCTTGGGAGAAAATCCACAAAGTATTAGGGAAAACACGGAAATTTTACTTGAAGCAAGTAAGGATATAGGTTTGAAAGTAAACCCGGAAAAACAAAATATATGATTATGTCTCGTGACCAGAATATTTTACGAAATGGAAATATAAAAATTGGAAATTTATCTTTTGAAGAGGTGGAAAAATTCAAATATCTTGGAGCAACAGTAACAAATATAAATGACACTCGGGAGGAAATTAAACGCAGAATAAATATGGGAAATGCCTGTTATTATTCGGTTGAGAAGCTTTTGTCATCTAGTCTGCTGTCAATAAAGCTGAAAGTTAGAATTTATGAAGCAGTTATTATCAAACAATTTCCCTAGACAGGGCTTACCTAGAAGACAAAGTATACCATTTACAGTCAATTGTGAGGTTATTTAGTGTATGTGTTATTGATGATTCGATTATATTTGGCGAGGTAAATTCAAGGATTTACCATGGATAATCTGACTTCCGGCTTACAGATGGAAAACATATGAGGGGGTCAGAAGCAAAGGGTACAAGTTACATTTCTAAGAACATGAGTTAAGTGCATCCAGGGCAACCTAAAACATCTAAAAATTTTTACTGGCACGTGAATGTAATGCGCACACACAATTTGAAACTTAAAATCATAAAAAAAAAATTATTTTGAAAGTAATGCGCATCAATGGCAGGATATACGGTATTTATTTAAATTTGTATTTAATACAACAATGGATCTGTACGTAAATTATTACAGCACAGAATTTATACAATTGGACTATTGTTATTATCGCCGCGCTCTCATGGTTAACATGTCGGCATCATATAATAACGTGCGGTGTGCTTTTAAAACATAATTTTGCCTGCCGATTGTTGCTCTGTAGATTTCACTCTAAGCGTCACGTTATCACGTCTACTTCCTCGATCAGAATAAGCACTATAGTCGCGACGTGTTATTCCCGGCGTGACTCCTCCTCTTTGCTTACGTCTTAGGAAGTGAAGGCTCTATAAAGTCTACATAGGTAGTATCGTTCGCCATTTTTGTTCTTTCGTTCCCGAGCTACCAGACGAGGAATCTATTTGCCACACCGTTAAACATTATGTCGTAGCTCCTATGATAATAAATCAAACGCACTGTAATTCAGTAAGTAATTGAGCGGCAAATAACGTCTTCGTATGCTTCCTGCGAACGCCAACGAAAGAGCCAAAATGGCGGGCGATTATATTAAGTATTTATCGAGCCTTAAGAAATGAATAACGTCTTCTCCAGCGAATCAGAAGACGCACACGTTTAAATAATAAATGTAGCCTGCAACGCGATTGGCTGCCGGAAATTAGAGCGACGGGACTATAGTTTGTTATATTGTTAAATGGCTATTATTATTATTATTATTATTATTATTATTATTATTATTATTATTATTTCATATACGAGTACGTTGACATTCATAACTCTTAATAATAACTCTTTAATAATAATTTTTAATCACATACCTTAATGGTCGTTCTCAGCACAAGACATTGCAACCTCGGTTTTAGTCAGTAGGTGTCATTTAATAATTGAAGCAGCTTATTGGTTGCAATATTGAAATTGAGGCGAGTGATTGGAGCGGCGACATTAGAAATTGAAAACAGGGTACAATTAAATTTCAAAGACATGCCGAATGTTAACCATGAGAGCGGGGCGATAATAACAATAGTCCAATTGTATAAATTCTGTGCTGTGATAATTTACGTTGTATTAAATATAAATTTAAATAAATAAGTAAATTTAAATCAATACATGAAATACGGTAAGTAAACATTTGACTTACCACTATTCACTATTGCTTTCATCACTGGAATCCTCGGAGATGTTTACGTCAGTAGATTCATTTCCTCTTTCCCGTTATCCTCGTTGTTCCAAAGCACGTCACCTTCGCTGCCATCCAAAGCATTTGAAATGCAGCATTTCTGAATACTTTTCCAATCATTCAAACGCTCTACGCAATAATAGGTCAACGAATAAATACCGGTAAATGAATAACTGTAACGAAGTCGAGATTCGCAGCTATGCGTTATGACATAACAAACGATAAAATATTTGAATGAAGTTACCTGCGAACTACGTACGAAACGGACTTGCACTCGAATCTAACGCGCCATCGAATGTAACGCGCACTCCAATTTTGAATACTACATTTGGACAAAAAAAGGTGCGCATTACATTCGCGTAAATACGGTATATCTTTTAACCACAACACACACTAAAATTGAAATAAAAATTTTCACGGAATTTATTAAAGCTTGGGTACTTTCAGTCACATTTTATAAAAAATAACTTAAGTGCACTTATACCCCTTTTGCTTCTGACCCCCCTCATATGTTAAACTGAATCAGATATCAGTCCAACTGGGATCTGAACCCACTCTCGAGCGCTGCCTCGGATTATCAGTGCAATTCGCTATAGATTGATTGATTTACGTCGGTGACAACGACGAACTGAACGTAGAGTTCCTTCTCTATTGTTCAGGGGAGAGGATGGTATTTTTTGGTGAAAAATGAGTAAATTAAAAAAACAAATTCTTTAAAATACTCTGTGATATGTGTGGAATGCATAGCATAACATTTTGTGGGTATTTGTGCCGTTATCAGATGTTGAGTCGTCATTTTTAAACTTCCTGCGTTATGGATTTTTAAATCACTCGCCCGCTTTTATTGTTATTTCCGGTAAATTAAATTTTCAAGAAAAATTGTTTTTTCTTTAAAATACCCTTTGATATGTGTGGAATGCATAGCATAACATTTTGTGGCTATTTGTGCCCTTATCGTATGTTGAGTCGCCATTTTTAAACTTCCTGCGCAATGGATTTTTAAATCACACGCCCGCTTTTATCGGTTTCCAGTAACTTCATTTTTTTGCTACATTACCAGACAAAAATGGATATAATTTGTCAACTATTAAATATACATGCATGAAATTTAGAACACACATTCTTTAAACTATTAGAAAACTTTTCTCTGTAACAGAAGTTTGTTCATTGATTTCATCTTAAAAATACGTCCGTTTGTTTGCAAGAAAGGAAATCAGAAAATTGTTATTAAATTTTAATTGTTTATTTTAAAAAAGTAGGGACTAATATCAAAATTCTGTTACAGACAGTTTGTAGAACATACTTTTGGAAATACATTGCAAAAAACTGTTTGAATCTATGTATAAAAACGCTTTAGATATATCGGTTTTAGTACAGTCCTGCACTGGGTATATTTTTTTTTTTTTTCAAATTTGGGCCCCCAAATATATATATATATATATATATATATATATATATATATTACACTCCACACCTGTGGAGTAACGGTCAGCGCGTCTGGCTGCGAAACCAGGTGGCCCGGGTTCGATTCCCGGTCGGGGCAAGTTACCTGGTTGAAGTTTTCTCCGGGGTTTTCCTTCAACCCAATATGAGCAAATGCTGGGTAACTTTCGGTGTTGGACCCCGGACTCATTTCACCGGCATTATCACCTTCATCTCATTCAGACGCTAAATAACCTTAGATGTTGATAAAGCGTCTTAAAATAACCTACTAAAATAAACAAAGTTACAACAGCTATGAGCTCTCTACATGCAAAAAAATTAATATTTTACACCAAATAGGAAAAAAGTTTTTAAAAATATCATCCTCTCCCCTTCAGAGGAACGAAACAACGAGTTTACAACACTGAAATTTTTATAGCCATTAAAATTCTAACGCTATAGATTGGATTAGAACACGCGGTCCTCGTCTGTTGATATACAGTATTATAACCACTCGATTACCGTACGACTCTACATTTTATGCTGAAGCGAACTCTCTTCTTTCACAAGATATTCACAAAGAACCGAAAAATTACGCAGGGCTGTTGCCGGTTGTTGTAATACTGCTAATGTATGTCACTCAGGCAAATTAGGCGTACGGAGAACTGCATGAATTTAATAGCGGCTTCATTGAATTATTTCATAAGAGTTGAGGGAAAATATTACCGTATTAGTATTTCAAAGAAATGGGGAGTTCTGTGTAATCAAAGAGGGAAATTAATATGAACGCCAAAAGATATCAAGAAAGGGTGTGGTTCCGGGAAAGCTTGTATGTCATTTCCCCAAAGAACTTTAACCGCCTGGCTCCAAACTGTACCTCACGATCATCCTCGCTCTCGCGATTACCAGGCTGATTATAACCAGACCAAATTAAAGAAATTACCCTCAAACTAAATTCAGCTTGTTTTGCTATTATATCTATGCAAAAGATAGTAAATATCAATACCTGAAAACAATATACTTTGCATACTTCCACTCGGTAATGAGTTTTGACATAATATTCTGGGGAAATTCCACAGATAGTAACAGTATATTTCTATTACAAAAAAGAGTAATTAGAATAATAGTAGGTGCCAAATCTAGGGAATCGTGTAGGGCTATTTTCAAAAAACTACAAATAATGCCCATGGCTTGTCAGTATATCTTTTCATTAATAGTCTTCCTCGTGAAAATTTGTAACTAATTCAACAGTTCATAGCATAAATACACGTCAAAAATGACTTTCATATTCCGTCGGCAAGTCTATCGTGCTATCAAAAAGGAGTGCGTTATATGTCAGTAAAAAAATTTAATAGCCTCCCTATCGATATAAAACATGAAACTCAAAACATAAGATTATTTAGGGCCAAATTAAAGAAGTACCCAATTTCTCACGCCTTCTATTCTGTAGGTGAATTCATTACATTCAATAACACTTCATGAAACTGATACTAAAACTTTGTGTTGTACTAAAGTCTGTGTGATGTATCTTGTCTCACTGTGAAAAGAGAGAGAAAGGGGATATGTCTTACTTCGTCTGTATTGTTATGGCAATGGGGGAGTGGAGCTTTGCCGTCCATCCATCCAGTGGCGGATGGGACCAGTTGATACATTCTGTAGCGCAAAATAAAATTACAAAATATCTCTCTTCGTACTGTGTAGTTCCGTCACTGAGCTTGTCTTTCAAGAAACTGAGTTCCGGCAGCCTGTACAAAAACAAGGTTTTGAAAGGAATCCTGACAATTTACAACCCTCCTATAATCTCCACCCTCATTTGAAGGGACTTGTTTTTTTTGCTACTGAGACAAGATAAACCTTACCAGGTATAGTAGACTATATTGTAAATCTCATCTGTATATATTTCATCTAGACCAGACCTGCACAAACAGCGCTCAACGAGCGCGCGCGATCCTTCGGAGCGGGAGAGCGGTATTTACCGCTCGCCGAAACGGAGAGGAAGATACGTCAGAATGACATAGACTTGCTATAGGTAGAGGAGAGGGAAACGACCATTCAGCTGTGGAGTGCAGTGCGTATTCTCAGTAACAGTTTCACGTTGCTTACCTACTGCTACAGTACAGTATGGAGGAATCTAAAAGACGGAACATAACATTTAACGATTTACAGCTCGAACTTATTGATCTTCAATGTGACCTAAGGGCTAAAGATCGTTTGAATAATACTACTAGCCTGGTTGAGTTTTACAAGACAAAACATTAGCAATAATATCCACGACTACACAGGCTGGCTGTGAAAATGATTGCTATGTTTGGCTCAACATTTACATTTGTGAGCAACTGTTTTCTATAATCAACTTTAATAAAGGCAGACATCGAACATCTGTAACTGATGTTTCATTATGATCAATAGGCTACTGTTCCTTTCAGTTGCCAACAGCATAAAACCTCGTTTTGATGTATTGATAAATAAAAATATAACAAAATGATATTGTACATTTAAGTAGCTAGTATAGAATTTCTATTACTTCTGTAAAATAAATATTTCTTTATTAATTAATAATAGTCCAAGATAGTTTTACAAACACTGAACGGGAATTCATTTCATAAGCACTCTTAATAGTACTTCCTTTTGTGTTTATTTTGTACGAGATCACCCCTTCTTCCAGTCCACTCTTATACAGAGCGCAGCTAATATCTGCATTCTGCTCATGAGCTGTGAGCCGGCTCGGAGAGCGCAAACCTTGTGCAGGCCTGATCTAGACTGTGACTATAAATTAAGACTTTATAATAATATTAAGTTTTTTGACTTCTTCCATATTCTAGCTGTAAAGAAATGTATGAATACCATGGAATGTTAATAAATACAATACAATACCAAGTGCGATGGACTTTAAAGGTCAATAAAATCATTAACAATACTTCTTCCGAGACAAATGTAAAAGCTGGGAGTCTAGCGTCGTAGATTCACGAAAGGTAAAATAACCTGGGATCCAGGCAATATTAGTGTGTCCATTTCTCGCCGACGTTGGATTTGATGCTGAATAACATCTCTGAAAGCGCCATTAATAAACTGCTACTACTACCGCCAGAGGTATTTGTATACGCGTTTGATGACAGAAGAGGTCTAGTCGAGCAGTAAAATCTTCACGCAACTCATTACATCACCGGTGCACAAAAACATATTTTGGCTGAAGTGTTTATGAATGATCCATGGCTCGCCTTATGAAACCTCTATAGTACTATTACTAGTCATTCATTCAGAGTGTTCAGATTGTTTATGCATTTTTTCCATAGTGTAGATGAAATTATTGGGGATCATCAGTGTGGTTTTAGGCGTAATAGATCGACTATTGATCAGATTTTTTTGTATTCGACAGATATTGGAGAAAAATGAAGTATAAGGGTACAGTACACCAGTTATTTATAGATTTCAGAAAGGCATATGACTCAGTTAAGAGAGAAGTTTTATATAAGTTAATCATCTTATTGAATTTGGTATTCCGAAGAAATTAGTTCGATTAATTCAAATGTGTCTTAGTGCAACTTACAGCAGAGTCCGTATAGGCCAGTTTCTATCTGATGCTTTTCCAATTCACTGCGGGCTAAAGCAAGGAGATGCACTATCACCTTTACTTTTTAACTTCGCTCTAGAATATGCCATTAGGAAAGTTCAGGATAACAGAGAGGGTTTGGAAGTGAACGGGTTACATCAGCGTCTTGTCTATGCGGATGACGTGAATATGTTAGGAGAAAATCCATAGGGAAAACACGGAAATTCTACTTAAAGCAAGTAAAGAAATAGGTTTGGAAGTAAATTCCGAAAAGACTAAGTATATGGTTATGTCTTGTGTCCAGAATTGGAGATTTATCCTTCAAAGAGGTTGAAAAATTCAAATATCTCGGAGCAACAGTAACAGACATAAATTACACTTGGGAGGAAATTAAACACAGAATAAATATAGGAAATGCGTGTTATTATTCGGTTGAGAAGCTTTTGTCTTCTAGTCTGCAGTCAAAAAATTTTGAAGTTAGAATTTATAAAACAGTTATATTACCGGTTGTTCTGTATGGTTGTGAAACTTGGACTCTCACTTTGAGAGAGGAACAGAGATTAAGGGTGTGTTAGAATAAGGTTCTTAGGAAAATATTTGAGGCTAAGCGGGATGAAGTTACAGGAGAATGGAGAAAGTTACACAACGCTGAACTGCACGCATTGTATTCTTCACCTGACATAATTAGGAACATTAAATCCAGACGTTTGAGATGGGCAGGGCATGTAGCACGTATGGGCGAATCCAGAAATACATATAGAGTGTTAGTTGGGAGACCGGAGGGAAAAAGACCTTTGGGGAGACCGAGACGTAGATGGGAGGATAATATTAAAATGGATTTGAGGGAGGTGGGATATGATGATAGAGACTGGATTAATCTTGCACAGGATAGGGACCAATAGCGGGCTTATGTGAGGGCGGCAATGAACCTTCGGGTTCCTTAAAAGCCATTTGTAAGTAAGTAAGTATGTAACTGTTTACCATGACCGTAAGGCTACTATGACTGTATATGCGGTCTTGGATCTGTGTGGAGGACGGTTGAACTTAATTAGTAGAAGGGGTGGGAGTGAAGTACATTCAAAAACTCAGGTACAATAAAAATTGAAGTAAAAATAAATTGATGCCCCTGTACTTGTGTTGGGCAAGCCGGTGATCCAGGTAAAACAGGGTTCCTCCGGGAGCTCCGGTTCCCCTGTGGAATCCAAACAAATCTCCATCAATGTCTTATCTCGTCTCATCGCTGGTGTAGCGTAGACCAGCCTCCTGTAGCGCACCCTGGACAACGATTCTGTCGATAAATTGGTCTGCACAACTTGCTTCATATGTTTGCAGGATGAACAGCTGAGTACCCGTCACTAGTTAAAATAAAACCTTACACTTCTAACCTATTTCCATGTCTTTCAAGTTATATTAGCAGCGAATATTTTGCAGGGCAATTGAATCGGTCATTGCAGAAAGGGGATAAGTCATAAAATCTTACTTTTGAGATAATCAATAAAAACTGTTTTCTTCTTCCAATACTGGAGTAATCATTATAAATATTTTTTCTTACTTTGTTTATGAATAGTGAAGTACAATACATCATGTTAGACATCTGACATCTCAAACACTTTTGTTTAAAGTTGTTTAATCGAACCATGACTTATCCCCTTTCTGCAAGGAATTGTTAAATATAAAAGAAAAAATATATAAATTACAATTTTGGGCTAATGTAATATTTGAAAACTAACTAAATGTTAATAATTACAATGATAACGATGTTTTGTGTATAATTACTACATTACTGTCACCATTTACATATATATATATATATATTTTTTTTTTTTCATTTCAATCATTATTCCTACTACAGAAATGTACCAATATGTAATTTTATATCACAGTTTTAAATCAGAACTCTACTTTTAAACTAAAACTTAAAAACTGCATATAGGAGAGCACAATAAAAATACACTAAAGTACTACACAAAATCATTTGTTTCAATTTTTACAGAGTGTATTGTTAGACATTGGAAGCCACGTCGTCTGTAGATTCCTTGTCACAAAGTGGCCAGTTCTCTTCGTAAAAGGAAGTGTGTTCCAATGGAATGTATTGCCTCACTGTCGATACGTCTCCAAGTTTTTTTTTCGTATTAATGGGAATTTTCCCATTGTATGCTTTTGTGTAGGCATTACTATGCGTCCAGAACCTGGTTTTTTCATACAGAATCTGTGTTTCCTCATTTCACTACCAATGAACAAACTGGCAGTCACACATCCTGAATCATCTTTAGAGTAAACAAATTCACTGAATTGTGCTGAAGAAAACATATTCTTATCTTTCCCTTTCTTCTTCAGTGTGTCTAATGAGCAGGTGGCTTTCTTGTAATACTCTGGCCACCAGTATTTAAAATTCAAAATATCATCAGTAGTAACTGATTCTACAGAAAATCTGTTGTTTGTGTTTGCCTGGTGGATCAAGGTATTGTATTGGTCTGGCACATACTGTATACCCTGTCTGTCTTCCTTAGTTTGCGCTTCACTACACCAAAGTTGCGGTCACAGGGAAGAAATGAATGGCCTCGTTGTGGAAAATAATGATTGATTTTGTTAAATCTCCCCATTTGGGTCAGTGCAAGCAACAGTCGAATTAAGATATGATTTTTATTTTGCCCTCCACAGTTATCAGAGAAAAGATACAATTCCTTGACTGAAGAAGAGACATTATTTTCAATGTAGTTCAGAAGGAACACACTTCATTTGAAGATTTGTGGCCTATACCTTCATGAATAGAAGTGCGCCGTATGGTCTTTGAAATTGTGAATGTTGAAAATTATTGATGACCCAAAGTTGCGTCTAAACAAACAATGAGTAGTTTCTTACCCACATTGTTCTCCCGTCGTACGGGCTGCTACAGACTTCCCAATGGAATTGACGTTCCAATCCCTTCAGTTTATTTTTCTTATTTACATTTCAGCGGTAGTTAATTTCATTGCGTTTACGTTTACCACTAATAACACAGTTTTCTTCCCCTGGGTCACTTACTACTTCTACCTTATCTGTCATTTTCCTTATCACCTGATGGGCGTGTAACTTATTAGATCCGCGGCACTCAGTTGCGTCACGTCGTCGGTCAGTGCAGAAAGAAGGTAAGTCGCTGACTTGTCCCCTTTCTGCAATGACTGCGCTGCTTATGGTACTCTGCTTTGCGTTAAGAATGAGCAAATTTGTCCCATTTCTGTATGGAAATGTGTGTCTAGGTCTGGAGAAAGCAATGGCACTCTTAACTCATTTTCGCGTTTTTCATGACTTATCCCCTTTCTGCAATGACCGATTCAATTTTCCTTTAGAGTATTTAACCATGTACAACAATTTAAGGCGGCTTTCAACCCCCATATAAGAAGAGAAGTCGCCCTCTCAAGTGACAGGGTGCATGATTAAGCCAGAAGAGTAAATGGCTCGGGAATGGAGCTTCGGTATACGAGAGTTAAACCGTTCTTGTGTGGACTGCAGAGGATTTATAAAGCGGGCGGCGATGCTCACGGGTGGGAATGAAGTTCGCAGCTGAATGAATGGATGAATTTTAATGAAATGTCTTCTCACGTTCGGACAAGTCGTTCTGACTTCCGCCCGGAAACGCCGACACTCGTCTAGCTAATAAATCCCTTTCACCTCATTTATGACGGGACATGGATTTAAGTGCTAAAGTATGACATTATTATTATTATTATTATTATTATTGTTATTATTATTATTATTATTATTATTATTAGCCGTACCCGTGCGCTCCGCTGCACCCGTTACAAATAAATATAAAGTAATTACATAATTAAAATAGGACATTTGATCCAGGGAATATTCGTGTTTGATAGAAGGATAAATCGTTTAATATGTTACTTAATTTAAATTATATTTAAATAATTAAAATGGAATCATTTTGGTCCAGAGAGCACTCATTTGGTGCAATGACAATTCCTTTAACATGTTTCTTAATTTTTATTACATGCATCCATAGTTCAATGAAGATTGTCATCATTTACATTTAATGTGTATACTTTATTTTACTTGTTATATGTTTCCATTGAATTATGGTAATAACTTAATTTTAACTCTTGTTCTCTATGTATTCAGTAAATGGCGCTTGACCCACTATGGTTCTAAACCCTTCAAATAACTTAAATTATATTATATTATATTATATTATATTATATTATATTATATTATATTATATTATATAAAAAGTGTGTTGATAACGGATGTACCCCGATAAGTAAGTTTTCAATTTGTTATGGGGGCTCTTGAATCTCAGGAGGAACAAATTTTATTTTACAACAGGGCAACATAATCTGCTTGGCTCATTACCCAAATTTTTTGCATTGCATTTAATGCATATGTATTTTATGTATTTTAACTCGATTCAATTGAGCATAGTTAAAATTTGGATTATAAAATAATGAAATGCTAAACTAACATATTATTACTGCATACTAAATCAATACACTCTCGTTGTTCGTTAATTCTCTGAGATAAACATTATTTTAAGAAATACAGGAAACGAATACACAGAATAGCCTATCAAGTTTTCTGTGCATAAGAAGCTATTTTAATCTTACCTGTCCTCAATTCACTCAGAAGTTACTGTAATAACATTATAGCATTATGTCCATACAGAGAAACTACACTTTCCAATGGTGAAATAATAATTAATTATACAAATCGGTTAATTTAGCTTCCGATATTGCTTCATGCAAACACAGAAACATTCTCTGTAGGCTATCTTTCATAGCTTTCGATTGTTGTTGACCAAGGCCCCTTATAGACGAAGTCATTTGTTTATTTCATTACACGGCCTTAGATGGCAGTTATTTTAATTTTAAAACTCATTTATCTCATTAAATATCATTACTATCAAAATTTTTCAAGGAATGAAACTTATCGGAAATGATTTTTAAAGAAATTTTTGTGATGTAACATTTTTCATAAAAATCAATAATAAGCGAGATATTTCGATTTATTTAATTCAGGCCCCCTTATAACCCCCATTTTAAATAA
Source organism: Periplaneta americana (assembly GCF_040183065.1). Classification (NCBI taxonomy): domain Eukaryota; kingdom Metazoa; phylum Arthropoda; class Insecta; order Blattodea; family Blattidae; genus Periplaneta; species Periplaneta americana. The sequence goes on from NC_091119.1 coordinate 17,862,989, forward strand.
TGTATTTTGAATGCCATATAGCCTATAATCTAAGTTACAACGAACTTAATTCATATTCCATTTTTCATCGAAATTCGTTCAGCCATTATCGCGTGAAAAGGTAACAAACAAACATACAGACAGACAGACAGACATAGAAACAAAAATTTAAAAAAAGAGATTTTCGGTTTCAGGGTGGTTAATTATATATGTTAGGACCAATTATTTTTGGAAAATCGAAAATTACCAGAAAAATTTCGGCTACAGATTTATTATTAGTATAGATTATTATTATTATTATTATTATTATTATTATTATTATTATTGTTATTATTATTAATATTATATATATACATTTTTAAGGAAAATAATCTGCCCTCAATGAGGGTGACCATAAAGATCCAGAATAAAAGCATTACAGAATAATTTAGAAAGATAGGAATTGTTAAGTAAAAAATTCAGAGAAATGCAAACCCAACACAATCATCAATGGCCAAAATATAAATGGTAATGTAATATTTGGATTGGATCCTTAAGAATATCCAACAAATTTTTTTGAATTTCAAACAATCGGAGTCCGAGTGATTTTAAAATATCACATGTGAATTTAGGGAGTGTGCCACGTGCACCAAACAAAAGACCAGAAACACTCCACTGACTAGTGGGAATGTTATATTTCTCACTTAGATAAGGGATGCAGGACTCATAAATGGATTTCTTCTCCTCATCAACGTGTTGTACCTGCAGGGCATCCCTCTCGAACCGGATTGTAGGATCAAGGACTATTCCCTTAGATTGAGCCCTGTGGATTGCTACAATATCTGCTCTTCTGTTCGAATCTAAGGATGAAACGCAGTGGATCTCCTCGTATACTTCCCATCCACGACGCTTGGGGACATCAGCAATACCGGTCCTGGTCTTATGGTATCGATTGTTGCGCAGCTGCTCCGTTTTTCGAGAGAATCCCAACACGTGACCAAGAGTTTCCGTCTCGTTGCAGCCGGGATGGCGACTAGTTTACTAGTTGATACGAGCAGTCCAGCGACAGCACGTGACTGTTTGCTGGTATAGATGGGCGGAACGAAAATGCAACGTTTCTACAGGTTGCCACTGCCATATAGTATGTATGCGCGTAACACATGCCTTCATTAGTTACATCTTTACAATATTACTTACACATATTTACAACATCGACGAGTTAGTCAAATTACACACGAGTATTTGCAATCGAGTTTACGTACATTATTCTGATACAAACTGTCACAATATTTAACAATGTGCATTTTTAAGTGTGAAAAAAAAAATCCTTCTGTTTTCACTAAAAATATGCTTGTACTGCGAGAAAATTCGCTGAAGATCGCACGATGTTATATAGTAGCCTCGTTTAATTATTAGGCAGCGGCATTCCGTTTAAGATTTGTAGGTCTTTATTGCATGCACCGATAATAAAATGAAAATGCGACGTTGTCACGTCTTGTTTCTTGCTGCTATATATTAATATAACATGGAGTATTGGAGCGACCTTCAAAAGACTTGACGACAATGGACAGCGCGACATAATTAAAATTATTGAAACTGCAAAGCTTCCGTCCTCTTTGACACCGCTAGTCTACTAATTGAACGTGGCCACTTTACATAGGTGCATCTCAAAAAGATTAACAATAGTTGCACTGTTTACTTTTCCTAGCATTTCCGATGTCAACAAAAATTTCTTTCCTGGTTCATTGGAGGACATCACTCCTACAACAATGTGAGCTACTTACCGTCCTACGGCATCCGTTGTCTCGTCTATAGATACAAATATTTTGTTATTACCTATAGCTGTTCGAATGGGTTCAGAGTTTTTTTTTCGTATACAGATGATAAATATGTAGGTTGTACGCATTGATGTTATACTAGGCAGTTTTCTAGACGTGTACTTTCCCACAAACCGCTGAAAATGTGGATTACTGAGTTTGCGTATTGGACTATTCGCCGATATCATCATCTCGCACAAATCATTATAAAACTCAAAGTTTGTAAACCGTGCAGATGAGAGAAATAACGGCAAACGTTCACTATACTTTTTCGTTCCACAATGCTTTTGCAAATCTTAACGAACGTTTACATTTAGTTCTGTGCTGCACACTTTACAGCGTACACTGGCTCGCAAAACTTTTGTCCGATATACTGTAGAGTTTTCCTCGTTCTTAAGTTGGTATTTGTACTCACCCCAGTCGGCAGGTAGTCTCCTTGCAGGTAACCAACCATGACCCACCCCTCCTCAAAACAAGAAGGTTGACGACACGTAAGCTAGTTGATTCTAAACTGAAAGAGAATCCTAGTGTCATATTTGAATAAACATGACATATTGTAGATCCTCCTCTAGCCACAGTTCTTTGCGTTATGATGCGCGTGTAGTTTATTTTCTTTGACTGTTGTCATAGAAATAACACTACGTTAATTACATTAATTAAAGTTGGCTCTAACAATCGACAGATTAATATCCTAAAAAAATCGTCTAAATAATTATATTAAGACAATTTTTTTTGGGACTGTCTATAATTTAAACCTTAATTGTCAATTGTATCCCGTGGGATATGCAGTTTAATTTACATTTTTCACACAAAAAATAGGTATGCAGATTAACTCTCATATAGTAACGGAACGAAAATGTGGATGTAACGAACAAAAAATAAACAAATCATATAGAAAATAGCAAATGTCTGTGCTTTCAACACCAAACATGATATTAGCTGACTGCTGATTTAGAACATGCACAACATTTCTCCATCTGTATATTTTTATAAATAATAGAACGGAGAGGAAATTAGTGAAAATTTTTAATTTCAAGTAAAATCAAATTATAGTATGCCAGAGATAAACTTCATTATTTCGTTTCTTCGCACTCCAGCTGGGTTTATGACATTTATTTGAAAACTGAATTTTCATGAATTTAAGTGTTAATGAAGAAACATTTTTGTAATGAAGAATGGTAGCTAATACAGTGAATGAAATACAGCTTTCCTTTTTAATTTGTTATGATTAATATAATCAATAGCCACTCCAGTTACCATCATATCGTATAATGTTGTCTATTCTCCTCATGGAAGTTACCAACCCATTTATATAGCATTCAGACGTAAATACATCATCCCGAGCATCCTGTAGTATTTCCCATAACTGTTGTGACGTTTGGGGTCCTGTGTTATCCAGGATATCATTCACCGTGCTCTGAACTTCGGCCCAAACATTTTCCAATGATTGAGATCACGACTTTTTGGAACCCAAGGGACGAATGAAAGATCCATTATTACAAACTGATGTTATATTGTATTTATACGTGCAGGAAAGATGAAAAATTATCCTGGAATGTTCTATAATATTCAAGATAAATAAACAACATGTTTTAAACATTTCGCTGCAAAATTGGCTTAATGTTCCCATTTATGCAGGTTACATATACCGTTATTGCTCTAAAATGTTTTGGGTTCGATTAGCTCGGTATACCTGGGACTCAGAATTCGAATACCTCCCTCCCCAGAACATATGGAGTGGGGTATGTAGGTATATTGCCAACATAACGTCTCCCAGAGTTCACTTCCACGTTATTTCATAGGACAAAAGTTTTGCGAGCCAGTGTACGTTGTCGCTCTCCACACTAATATACTCACTTCCAAACGCAGTTGCAATTGCATTCAGTTAGAGCTCTTGTCTGACTACATTGTATTATGTTTACACTACTGCACACAGAGTCACGATCACAACCACCTTGCCATTAAGTGACAACGGCACCAGTAGTGTTGTAGGAACTGTAGGTGAGCCACTACAATGCAAAACAAGCAGGCATCGGCAGAGAGCAGCGTAGGTTCGAATCCTAAACAAATCAAACGCACGTACGTACGTTCGTTTTCCGGTACAGTACACACAGGCAGTGTTGCCAACAGTTGTTCGTATAATCCCGCTAGATGGCTTTCGAAAACCCGCGATTTTCTAACAAATATCTCTAGATTTTAATGTATATTTATAATAATAATAATAATAATAATAATAATAATAATAATAATAATAATAATAATAATGAAGATAGAACATCCGCCCGCCAATGTAACGAATATTGCACACTTTTATCATTGCCAATGTGGCGCTATAAAGCAATTTTGAACACTTTTATCACAGACACAACGTATTTAAATTCTTATTGCATTATACATGTTGCTCTTAAAACCCAAAATCCAACAAAACCAATTTCTATTAGTAAAAACTAGTTTTAAAATATAGTTTTTACTAGTTGAAACTGGTTTTGACGGATTTCGAATTTTAACGGTAACATATGGTATATAATAATGGAATTATCACTACATTAACACGGCCATTATTTCACAAAACACAAACTGAACGAATTAAATGTAATTATGAAAGCCGCTTATAATGCTAATATGAATTTCATTTCAGAAACTTTAAAGATTAAAAACCGCTAGTATTCCCGCTAAGCGGGATAATATAATTTTACCCGCGAGACGGTTATCTAAAAAAGCTAGATTTAGCGGGAAAACCGCTGAATTGGCAACACTGCACACAGGTTGCCCTTTCCTGTCACAGTGCAGTACCTTCGAACCCATGGCCTCCGTGACGTCAATATAGACAAGCAACAAGCAACCTAAAATCCGTCCACGCTGGGACAAGGTGTCGTCCCTGGTTACTACATATTATTATTATTATTATTATTATTATTATTATTATTATTATTATTATTATTATTATTATTATTATTGTGTATTCTATTTTTGTCAGTGTTAACCCTAGAGCGTTAACTAATCCATTTTGAATACAGAATCGTATTCGAGCTTAATATATTTGAAAAGAAGACTAAGTTAAATCTGTAACAGTATGAATTGATATGTTAGTATTGTATTTATTTACATTCCACGGTATTCGTATATCGCTTCACAGCTAGACTATGGAACATGCAAAAAAAAAAAAATAGAAAATCTTAATAGTATTATTAAGTCTTAATTAAAGTCACAGTCTAGTTGAAATATATACAGAAGAGTTTTACAATATAGTCTACTAGTACAACACAAAGGTTTAGTATCAACACTTAATACAAGACAAACATTTCATGAACGCTTCTGTATCTCTCTCTAAGACCTAAATTAATGCAAATAACCCTAGATCAAGAGTATACAATGCATAGCTCTTTCAAGTCCTCTATATCGTAGTGAAGTTACTCATGTAAAAAGAAAAGAGAATACACTGACAAGAGCTGAAATGCGATGAATCAGAAAAAAAAAAACGGCCGAACAAACACTTTAGCCCGGAATGAAAAAGACAAAACTTTCACAAGAATTAAATTTATCGCCATTAGCTGAAATAATCCAAAAAGAGAAAAATAATTCGATTCCACGCATTTCGAAATTGAATAAATAGGTGTGCCTAAAATCGTAATTTATTATTATTATTATTATTATTATTATTATTATTATTATTATTATTATTATTATTTTGGTTGACACCGTTTATTCCGATTTCCATAAAATATAAAAGAAACATATTTCTCATAAAGGGTTCCGTGCAAAATTTTTTGATCATAGGTTTTGAGTTTTTGAGTTACGTGGGAAACGCTTCATTAGTGACCTGAATTTTGAAAAAAAAAAATATATATATATATATATATATAAGTAAGTTTTTTAAATCGTAAAAATATTTTTTTTTCATATAGCAGAAGAACGGTGTTTTACACATACGAATTTTCATTATTGTACAAGATATAGTAATGGAGGAAAAAAAATGTTGAATATTTCCAAAATTTTACTGCTGTAAGCTGTACCTAACCCCTTAAAGAAATGATACTTCTGAATAGTTCATTCTTTATTTGTAATATTCTTTTATCCTTAAAACTAAATAAAACAGGTATTTTACAAATAACTTCCAATTAGTGTAACTCTGAAAATATTGAGAATAGGACTCAAGTTTATATGACAATTTTTGCTAAGAATGTCTTCGGAATCATCCTGTATATAACAAAAGTATAAATGATTGAAATTATGTAATGTTCTATATAGGCCTAAATAATATTTAAAAAATCTGAATAGATGTATTCATTCATTCATTCATTCATTCATTCATTCATTCATTCATTCATTCATTCATTCATTCATTCATTCATTCATTCATTCATTCATTATCTTCCATAGATCTTACATGACCAATGAAGCTTTGAGATGTGGAACAAGTCAAAGTTTTACAATATTACAATTACATTTTTACAAATTTTTACAATATTTTACAATTTTTACAGTTTTACAATGTAGTAATTTTCTACAATGATGAGGTGAGGTCCGAGGATTCGCCAAAAGATTACCCGGCATTTGCCTTTTGGTTGGGGTAAGCCTCGGAAAAATCCAACCAGGTAATCAAATCAAAGGGGGAAATGAAGTGATGCCGAGGACTCGCCATAGACCATCCGGCTTCAGTCTCACGGCTGGGGAAAACCTCGGAAGAAAACATTCATTGAGACCAAATGGGGATCCAACCCAAGCCCGAATACAGCTCCAAGCATATAAACATGAATTTAGAGATATAACAAAAGTAGGCCTATAAATCAATTAAATTATGTCTTGTTTTTATATAATAGTACATTATGCAACTAGCCTATAATGATAGTAATTAAGAAGCGAGTATGGATGTTTATGAAACTCGCTTGCGCTCGTTTCATAATTTTCATACGAGCTTCTTAATTACCATTATAGGCGAGTTTCATACGACTTTTTATGCTCGATCATATTTCTAACTTGAAATTATTCAGATGTATACATTTTATTTGTATCTGACAAGATCGGAAGTGACCTTGTTCTAGGTCGTGAATTGTGAGATGTGCGCAGACGCGAAAGTATTGATTTTTTCCGAGGAACAATAATGTCATTGACCTTGATGTAATCCCGTTAAACTTGATATAACCTTGATTATTGAATTCGACATTGAAAAACGAGATGACAAATTGAATTTATTTGAATATTATTTACAATTAACGCTAATTATTATAGTAACAGAACATAACCTTCTGCGACAGTTTTGGATTTCCAGCCTCCGTGTCTTTTCGCTAATTCTCTTTCGATTGCATATCCGAGAATAATCGATACTTGCGGTTTTATAACGGTATAAAGCTGACTTGTTATTGGCTGGACACCTGTAAGCTAAGTTGTCATTGGCTGAACACCTGTACTTTAATGAGTAGGTGTACTTTAATGACATGCATTAAAGTACTGCCGTGTATAATTAGTACATTTCGGCATGGTCGAGCATAAAATTTATATAAAAACAAGACATAATTTAATCATTTAATGATATTTCAGAATCGGAATAGATGACTTAAGGGCCATAAGGGAATTTTTTTTATTCCCGTCTGTCATACAACTTGGGAACTGCCGAATGTCCAGTGTTCTATCCAAAACCTTCCTCTCCATAGCTCCATAGTTGCCATACATTTACTTTCCAGTGTCGTAATGTTTTTCCAAGCCCGAAGCCCCATAATGTTCAGGGATTTTCTGTAAATAAATTTCCCTCCCAGGCTTCACTGCGCTCCGTAACACGTCACAGTAAATTAATGAATCGCAGTCGGAGGTGATAATTAGCTGTCGCAGAGAGCTTCTTGTGCCGTTCATGCGCCCACAGCCAGCCCGGTCTCTCCCAATTATAACTGGACGTGGTGAAACAGTGCAAGAGCGATGCGGTCGTCATGTAGACATACTGTATATTCCAGCATCACGCAATCGCCCTGAACTCCATTATAGCGACACAAGTGGGTTTTATAACCTCTGCGGAAAAGAACATTGGGGGATTTACAAATGGACGAAAAAAAATCTAATTAATTCCTAGTCACAAATAAATTCTAGACCACAGACAATGTCACTGCCGCCCGCCCTACAGTCTGCGAGGCTGTGTTACTTCTGCATCAATTGAGCTTCCAGTTAAAAGTGATGCCAAGCGTTTTCGAAGTTAATTTTGGGGAAATTGGATGTTTATATTTCTCCTAATGCATTCGATCTTCGTAGTAATCAAGACAAATGCTCAGAAAATTTTATATAATAATAATAATAATAATGATAATAATAATAATAATAATAATAATAATGATAATAATAATAATAATAATAATAATAATAATAATAATAAATACATCAGTTATTCATAGATTTCAAAAAGGCATATGTCTCGGTTAAGAGATAAGTTTTATATAACATTCTTATTGAATTTAGTATTCCCAAGAAACTACATCATCATCCTTAGCTCGACAACCCATCATGGGTTCTGGCTGTCCATAGGAGTTTCCGCCATTCATCCCTATTTCTACCAACATTCATCCAGTTTTTAACTCCAATATTTTTGGCATCCTCCCTGATGCCATCCTCCCATCTGACCTTTGGTCTTCCTCTTCGTCTACTTCCCCCCTGGTTCATATCGGAGGACTCTGATGGCTGGTCTCGAGTCCTCTAATCTCATTATATGACCAGCCCACCTCAGGCGTCCCATTTTTATAAAAGATGTTATATTGGGTTCACTGAAGAGTTCATATAATTCATGATTATACCGGGCTCTCCATTCGTTATCTACATTGACTGGCCCAAAGATCGACCTGAAAACCTCCCGTTCAAAAATTTTTAATCTATGTATATCCTTTTTAGTCAATGTCCAGGCTTCTGAGGCATAAGTGAGGACTGGTCTTATCAAGGTTTTATATATCCTAATTTTGCTTTGGGGCGTTAATATTTTAGATCTAATGTGTCTCACGAGACCATAGTAGCATCTATTAGCGAGGAAGATCCTTTTACCAATTTCAAGACTCATATCATTAAGAAACTACATAGTTCTATTAATTACTAGCCGTACCCGTGCGCTCCGCTGCACCCGTTAGAAATAAATATAAAGAAATTACATAATTAAAATAGGACATTTGATCCAGGGAACATTCGTGTTTGATAGAAGGATAAATCGTGTATAATGTTACTTAATTTAAATTGTATGAAAAGAATTAAAATGCGATCATTTTGATCCAGAGACCACTCATTTGGTCATAAAAATTATTTCAGGAAATATAGGAAGCCAATGCCTATCAAGTTTTCTGTGCATAAGAAGCTATTTTAATCTTACCTGTCCTCGATTCACTCAGAAGTTACTGTAATAACATTATAGCATTATGTCCGTCTAGAGAAACTACACTTTCCAATGGCGAATTAATAATTAATTATACAAATCGGTTAAATTAGCTTCCGACACTACTTCTTACAAACACATAAACATTCTCTGTAGGCTATCGTATGTTTCATAGCTTTCGTTTGTTGATGTCCAAGGCCCTTATAGACGAAGTCATTTGTTTTTTATTTCATTACACCGCCTTAGATGGCGTTGTTATTGTAATTTTGAAACTAATTTATCTCATTAAATATCAGTCCTATAAAAATTTTGAATGGAATAAAACTTACCGGAAATTATTTTTAAAGAAATTTTTGTTATGTAATATTTTTCATGAAAATCAATAATAAGCGAGATATTTCGATTTATTTAATTCAGGCCCCCTTATAACCCCCCTTTAAATAAAGTATTTTGAATGCCATATAGCCTAAATTCTAAGTTACAACGAACTTAATTTATATTCCAATTTTCATATAAATCGGTTCAGCCATTATCGCGTGAAAAGGTAACAAACATACTTATAGACAGACAGACATACAAACAAAAATTTCAAAAATGCGATTTTCGGTTTTAGAGCGGTTAATTATATATGTTAGGACCAATTATTTTTGGAAAATCGAAAATTACCAGAAAAATTTCGGCTACAGATTTGTTATTAGTATAGATAACGTGTCTCAGTAAAACTTACAGCAGAGTCCGTATAGGCCAGTTTCTAGCTGATGTTTTTCCAATTCACTGTGGGCTAAAGCAAGAAGATGCACTATCACCTTTACTTTTTAACTTCGCTCTAGAATATGCCACTAGGAAAGTTCAGAATAACAGAGAGGGTTTGGAATTGAACGGGTTACGTCAGCTGCTTGTCTATGAGGATGACGTGAATATGTTAGGATAAAATCCACAAATGATTAGGGAAAATACGGGAATTTTACTCGAAGCAACTAAAAGCGATAGGTTTCGAAGTAAATCCCGAAAAGACAAAGTATATGATTATGTCTCGTGACCAGAATATTGTACGAAATGGAAATATGAAAAATTGGATATTTATCCTTCGAAGAGCTGGAAAAATTCAAAATATAAATGACACTCGGGAGGAAATTAAACACAGAATAAATATCGGAAATGCCTGTTATTATTCGATTGAGAAGCTTTTGTCATCTAGTCTGCTGTCAAAAAATCTTAAAGTTAGACTTTATAAAACAGTTATATTACCGGTTCTTCTGCATGGTTCTGAAACTTAGACTCTCACTTTGAGAGAGGAACAAAGTTTAAAGGTGTTTGAGAATAAGGTGCTTAGGAAAATGTTTGGGGATAAAAGGGATGACGTTACAGGAGAATGGAGAAAGTTACACAACGCAGAAGTGTACGCATTGTATTCTTCATCTGACATAGTTAGGAGCATTAAATCCAGACATTTGAGATGGGCAGGGCATGTAGCACGTGTGGGCGAATCCAGAAATGCATATAGAGTGTTAGTTGGGAGGCCGGAGGGAAAAAAACCTTTGGGATGCCGAGACGCAGATGGGAGAGTAATAATAAATTGGATTTGAGGAATGTGGGATATGATGTTAGGCACTGGGTTAATCTTGCACAGGATAGGGACCGATGGAGGACTTATGTGAGGGCGGCAACGAACCTGTGGGTTCCTTAAAACCATTTGTAAGTAAGTAATAAATACCAACATTCATTCCTTCGTTCTTTCATTCATACAAAGACATGGCTTTTAAGGAAACCTGAAATTCATTGCCGCTCTCACATAAGACCGCCATTAGTCCCTATCCTGAGCAAGATTAACCCAATCCCTAACATCATATCCCACATTCCTTAAGTCCATTTTATTATTATCCTCCCATCTGAATCTCGACCTTCCAGAGGTCTTTTTCCTTCAGGTCTTCCGACTAACACTCTATATGCACTTCTCGATTCGCCCATATGTGCTACATGCTCTGCCCATCTCAAACGTCAGGATTTAAGGATCCTAATTATGTCAGGTGAAGAATACAATGCGTGCAGTTCTGTGTTGTGTAACTTTGTCCATTCTCATGTAATTTCATCCCTCTTAGCCCCAAATATTTTCCTAAGCACTTTATTCTCGAACACCCTTAATCTCTGTTTATTCTTCTTTCAAAGTGATAGTCCAGGTTCAGAATCCTATAGAACAACTGGTAATATAATTGTTTTATATATTCTGTTAGCTTTTTTTAATGTGCTGACTGGATGTCAAAATCTTCTCAGCTGAATAATAACAAGCATTTCCCATATTTATTCTTCATTGAATTTCCCCTCTATTGTCATTTATATTTATTATTGTTGCTCCAAGATATTTGAAGTTTTCTACCTTCTGAAACGATATATTTCCAATTTTTATATTTCCGTTTTGTACAATGTTCTTATCATGAAACATAATCGTGTACTTTGTTTCTACGGGATTTACTTCCAAACCCACCTCATCACTTGCTTCAAGTGTTTTCCCTAATAGTGTGTGGATTTTTTCGTTACATAGCTTATTCAGGTCATGTACATAAACAAACAGCTGATGTAACTTTGGATAATAATAATAATAATAATAATAATAATAATATAATAATGCTAATAATAATAATGGTAATAATAATAGTGATAATGATGATAATAGTAGTATTAGTAGTAGCAATAATAATAATAATAATAATAATAATAATGATAATAATAATAATAATGATAGTAGTAGTAGTAATAATGTTAATAATAATAATGGTAATAATAATGATAATCATGATAATAGTAGTACTAGTAGTAGCAATAATAATAATAAAGATAATAATAATAAAAATGATAATAATGATAATAATAATGGTAATAATAATAATGATGATAATAGTAGTATTAGTAGCAGCAATAGTAATAACGATAATTATGATAATAATAATGATGATATACTAGTAGTAGCAGCAGCAGCAGCAGTATATCGAAATTCACATGTTTGTATCTAATTGTCATTCACTGGAACTAAACTCGTATGCACAACGAAATTCATTCCGCAAGAATGTATTAGTTAATTTTCTCTATTCAGATATTAAAACGAAACCTCTTTAACGCTGCTCTCATCTCGATGTTTAATGCCCCAAAAAAAGTATTGTACGTCTGATGTTGCTTCAGAAGTGCTGTGAGAAAGGATTATGAACAACTAAAAGAAAGCGACTTAGTTCGCTCATATCCTAAGCTCGAATTTGTATGGAAAATTAAAGAGAGCGAATCACTTCGTACTGCAGATTAAAATGGTTAATTTGAGTTGCATGCCGGCACTTAGTTTTTGCCTTTCAAACTGATATTTATTGCTGCTGATGTAAATGGATTCGAAATCAATTTATGCTGTTACAGAAAAGTGATAAGAGATTGTATCGCTGCGCATAATTTTCATTTGCACCTGTACGCTTAGGGATTTGTTTTTATAACAGTTCCGTAAAAAACGTTGCAACGTAATTGAAATAAAATTTAAATTAATCGTCGACAATATGTATTCTTTTATAACTTATCTTCCACCCACCAACTCGGCGCAAATTTACTCTGTGTAGGAATCTTGATCATTGGAAATTTATTCTTTGGAAGGGTTGAAAAATATAAATACCTTGAAGCAACAGTAACAAATATTAAGAGGAAATTAAACTCAGAATAAATATGGGAAATTCCTGCTATTATTCGGTTGAGAAGCTTTTGTCTTCCAGTCTGCTTTAAAAAACTGATTTTTTTTTAATATTACCGGTTGTTCTGTATGGTTGTGAAACTTGAACTCTCACTTTGAGAGAGGAAGAGATGTTTAGATGATGTGTGTATGTGTACTCATATAATTGTTTTGATGTAAATTAAAACTTCTTCTGTACATAGTTATTTCGTATTTTGCAGATTAATATATCTCTAAAGACTACTTGATTAAATCTGTAAATTGGTTTAGACATTGAAAAACGAGATGACAAATTGTATTTATTTGAATATTATTTACAATTAACGCTAATTATTATAGTAACAGAACATAACCTTCTGCGACAGTATTGGATTTCCAGCCTCCGTGACGTTTTGCTAGTTGTATTTCCATTGCATATCCGAGAATAATAATTGATACTTGCGCTTTCATATTGCTACAATGGTATTTTCTGATTGGTGGAACAGCTGAACTTTAATGAATAGGTGTACTTTAATGAGGTGCATTAAAGGGCTGCTACCAGGTGTATAATTACTACATTTCGGCATGGTCGAGCATAAAAAATATTTAAAATTATGTAACATCAACACTGAAACTGCTGCATTGTAATCAAACATGAAGTCAGCATCGTTTTGAAAAGAGTAACGTGCGTTGGGATGTACTCTTCAAATACTGCACTACTTTGTATAAGTTTGGGATTATTTTCGCAAGCCTAATTGTTCGGCAACTTCTCTACCACGAAAGCTATACGTGTAGTCTAGTCACTCTTCTGCAGGCGAACCATCCTTTGTCTGTGTGTGGAGTCAAGTGGTTATTTATTGTTCAAGTTGGTATTCGTCTTGTACGTTGTCGTTCCAAGCTAGAGGGTGGAGTACGCTCTTAGGTCTTTTATGTTTGTCTAACGCAGGGTTGTAATTTCCTAATGAAGAAATTAGTGCGTTTGTGCTGCTGTACGACTTTGTGTACGTGCAGAAGGCTTGATTTGAGATATATTCTTGAATTGTCGAAATTTCTAATTCTTCATGAATCAATCTAACAGGAGTTACTCTAGGAAGTCCTGTGATGAATCTTAAAATTTTGTTTTGGAAAACTTGTAATTTTTTACGGACTGTAATAGGTGCATGTCCCCAAGCAGGACAAGCATACAGAATTACTGACCTAATTAATGTTTTATACAAAGTTAGAGCTGTGTGTATGTTTAGATGTCTGCTTTTATTTAATATTGGATAAAGCTCCACCATTCTAGCATTGGCAAGTCTGAGTTTTTGTAGTACGTGTTCGGAGAAAGTGAGCCGTCTGTCCAGTGTTACTCCGAGATATTTTACTGAAGTTTTCCACTCGATTTGTGATCCATTTATGGCTAATTTTGTGTGATTTATGCCCGGTCTATTGAATTTATTTCTCCTGCTAAATAATATGGCTTGTGTTTTTGATATATTTAATTTAATTCTCCATCTGAGGAGCCATGGTTCAATGTCACGTAGGTGACCTTGTAGCCTATTAATGGCAACATTTGGCTTCCACGATGCAGTGAGAAATGCCGAATCATCCGCGTATAGCGCTAGAATGCTATTGTTGAAATTTTGATGAAAAGGTAGGTCATTAATATAAATTTGGAAAAGTATCGGTGCCAGAATGCTGCCCTGAGGCACTCCTGCGTTAATACCTCGCGACGTGGAGAGCACGTCGTTCAGTTTAACCTGGAACGTTCTGCCCCGAATATAATTGTCCAACAGCTTAACTAGGCGGCAAGGCGAACCATATCACATTGTAAGACAGGAAAATGTCCTGTTGCGATTTCTTTTACGAATGACATTTATTTTGTTGTGTATTAAAGAGTCTTTCATTTGATATTTTTTCCCACGATTTATCAAAATCGCATCCTTCATTGATAAGATCTTAGACAAACTTAAAATGCAGGAACGCGCACAACTGATAGTAAAAATGATCCAAGAAACGTTCCTTCTTCTCAGGTCCGAAAAACATAGCCAGATGTTTTTTTTTTTTTACTTTTTTTTCGGTAGGTTATCATTTTCTGGATTTTACCTTCTGCCTTTGCAAAAGATTTAAACTTCACAACTTGTAATTGATACTAACTTGAAGCTAAAAAAGAAGGCAGACGAAACAAACCAATGTGTTGAACAGATATATCCCTCGTCGTCAGCCTTTTTAACATATTCATTGACGAAGGTACTAAGCAGTGTAAAAATGGTTGTAAACAGGGAATTTTGCTAAATAAACATCGAATGGAAACCATCGTATTTGCAGACGACAAGAACATTTTTTGAGGAAACGGAAGAGAGACCTTAAAGAGCAGTCGGGGACATAAAAGAACTGATGGAGACATTAAAGTTTTACATTTCAACTTACTTACAAATGGCTTTTAAGAAAGCCGCAGGTTCATTGCCGTCCTCACATAAGCCCGCCAGCGGTCCCTATCCTGTGCAAGATTAATCCAGTTTCTATCATCATATCCCACCTCCCTCAAATCCATTTTAATATTATCCTCCCATCTACGTCTCGGCCTCCCCAAAGGTCTTTTTCCCTCCGGCCTTCCAACTAACACTCAATATGCAATTTCTGGATTCGCCCATACGTGCTACATGCCCTGCCCATCTCAAACGTCTGGATTTAATGTTCCTAATTATGTCAGGTGAAGAATACAATGCGTGCAGTTCTGCGTTGTGTAACTTTATCCATTCTCCTGTAACTTCATCCCTCTTAGCCCCAAATATTTTCCTAAGAACCTTATTCTCAAACACCCTTAACCTACGTTCCTCTCTCAAAGGGAGAGTCGAAGTTTCACAACCATACAGAACAACAGGTAATATAACTGTTTTATAAATTCTAACTTTCAGATTTGTTGACAGCAGACTAGATGACAAAAGCTTCTCAACCGAATAATAACAGGCATTTCCCATATTTATTCTGTGTTTAATTTCCTTCCGAGAGTCATTTATATTTGTTACTGTTGCTCCAAGATATTTGAATTTTTCCACCTTTTCGAAGGAAAAATCTCCAATTTTTATAGTTCCATTTCGTACAATATTCTGGTCATGAGACATAATCATATACTTTGTCTTTTCGGGATTTACTTCCAAACCTATCGCTTTACTTGCTTCAAGTAGAATTTCCATGTTTTCCCTAATCGTTTGTGGATTTTCTGCTAACATATTCACGTCATCCGCATAGACAAGAAGCTGATGTAACCAGTTCAATTCCAAACCCTCTGAGTTATCTTGAACTTTCCTAATGGCATATTCTAAAGCGAAGTTAAAAAGTAAAGGTGATAGTGCATCTCCCTGCTTTAACTCGCAGTGAATTGGAAAAGCATCAGATAGAAACTGACCTATACGGTCTCTGCTGTATGTTTCACTGAGACACATTTTAATTAATCGAACTAGTTTCTTGGGAATACCAAATTCAATAAGAATATTGTATAAAACGTCTCTCTTAACCGAGTCATACGCCTTTTTGAAATCTATGAATAACTGATGTACTGTACCCTTATACTCCCATTTTTTCTCCAATATCTGTCGAATATAAAAAAATTTGATCAATAGTCGATCTATTACGCCTAAAACCACACTGATGATCCCCAATAATTTCATCTACATATGGAGTTAATCTTTTCAAAAGGATATTCGACAAAATTTTATATGACGTCAACAAAAGTGATATTCCTCGAAAGTTACTACAGTTAGTCTTGTCCCCCTTCTTAAAATAGGTACGATTATTTACTCCTTCCATTGTTCTGGTACAATTTCCTTTTCCCAAATTGCAAGTACAAGTTTATAAATTTCGCTAGATAATACGCTTCGACCCTCTTGTATTAATTCTGCTGGAATTTGAAATGTACCTAGATATATTAATTATATGTGTTATATTTCCGCTGTGTCGACTGCTAGCCGGTGTGATGTCAGTGCCAACTCTAGGGAGAAAGCAGAATCTCACGCTCAAACTGGTTTGAAGGTCATTGAAATCAGTGCTGCTACATGAAAAGGTACCGACGCGAAGTGTCCAGACTGCTCCGACACATTAAACGTAGTTGGTATTCTGAAATATACTTCGAATTCCACTGAGTTTCAAACAATGTATTGGAATTCCAGCCATCTACTGAATGTTGATTGGCAATTTTTCTAAAAAAAAAAAAAAGTCAGATAGGCTTATACAATTCATTTAAATGTTGGAAACACAAGGTTTCATACGTAATACCGTTTTTAAAACGAATATGTGGTGCAAATTTCCTCAAAGAGCATTCGGAAAGCAAAAGAGATGAAATAATGTAACACTTGAGATGCTATCCCGCGCTCTCTCCGTAATTCTGTGATTAATTAACGTGCCAATTCCTCTCCGCTCTTGTCGGATTAGTTCTCTGCGGCAGTTATTATACTTTGCCAGTCCGCTACTGACATCGCGCCGCTCTTTGAACTCCAGCTGTGTTATTAATTACACAGAGTATGTTAGAGTAAGCAAAGGAAAGGCCTATAATCACCCTGCTGTGAAATGAAAGCATGATTGACGTAGTATGAATATTTCTGTTTCAAGAAATATCTGAATTCCTCAACTTGAATAACTCCATGCCCAGAAGCGGTGGAAATTTCAGGTTTTCCCCCCTTAGAGTAATTTTAATTCCTTAATTTTTGTTTTCGTTAACCCTTAAATTGGCAAAACCAAATAGCTTACTACTGCAATAGTGGAAAGTAATGATTAATAACACGCAGCGTGTTGTCGGAAAAATTCACCATTAAAATGGGACACACTCACGGACAGGAGAACGCGAATTCGATTATGCGCACTGTTCAAAACATACAGAGGTGAGCCTGCCTGGAGAGAAATAAAAAATAGGTTGCAGGCGCCAAATTACTCTACAAGGAACGACCACTCATATAAATTGAGGGAAAGAAGACAGAGGACGGACACTGGAAAGTTTTCTTTTCTCAATCGTACTATCAGGGACTGGAATGCTTTATCTGCAGACTTACTAAAGGCTTTACCAACAACCAAAAATGTATTTAAAAATAGGCTTAAGGACCTTACTAATAGACGGTAATTATACACAGTACTTAAAGGGTGTAAATGATATGTTGTTATTGAAGTGTTGTATCAGTGAAGAAGTATGTCGTGTCAGTGAAGTGTGTTGTATCAGTGAAGAAGTATGTCGTGTCAGTGAAGTGTGTTGTGTAAGTGAAACGTGTTCCTGTCAGTGAAGCTTTATAGTTATAGTGGCAGTGCATAGTATTTGAACAGTGAAATGTTTTTGAAGTGTTAGTGAAATCAGGATAGAATCAGTGAAATGTGTCGTAGTTCCAGTGCAGTGAGTGAGTTGACAGCGAAATGAGTGTAATGTGGAAAGGTACTTGTGCAGATATGAACATATCATACTCGTGGGATTTAGTTCGATCTTAGGTTTAAGATACAAATTAGATTTATTTCAAATGCTATTTTAAGTGATCGTTTCATTTAATTTAGTATATTCCCTGTTGTTGTTGTTGTTATTATTATTATTCATTATTGTTAGTATTAATTATTAGTATTATTATTAATTGTATTTTTAATTAATAAGTTTATTATTGTCATTATTGAGTGTAATTAGTTACCACTGCCACCGGGTATATACCCATTGCAGTGTGAATAAATACATACAATGCCATCTAGCGACTCGCTATGAGAACAAATACATAGGCTATATTTAAACTTAAGGGGAGAGGATGGTATTTTTTGGTGAAAATGAGTAAATTTTCAAAACAAAATCTTTAAAATACCCTGTGATATGTGTGGAATGCGTAGCATAACATTTTGTGGGTATTTGTGCCCTTATCGGATGTTGAGACGTCATTTTTAAACTTCCTGCGCTATGGACTTTTAAATCACTCTCCCACTTTTATTGTTGTTTCCGGTAAATTAAATTTAAAAAAAAATTTTTTTGTCTTTAAAATACCCTTTGATATGTGTGGAATGCATTGCATAACATTTTGTGGGTATTTGTGCCCTTATCGGATGTTGAGACGTCAATTTTAAACTTCCTGCGCTATGGATTTTTAAATCACACGCCCGCTTTTATCGGTTTCCAATAACTTCATTTTTTTTTGTACATTGCCAGACAAAAATGGATATAATTTCTGAACTATTAAAGATACATGCATGAAATTTAGAACACACATTCTTTAGGCTATTAGGAAACTTTTCTCTGTAACAGAATTTTGTTAATTGCTATCATTTAAAAAATACGTCCGTTTGTTTGCACGAAAGGAAATCAGAAAATTATTATTAAATTTTAATTGTTTATTTTACAAACGTAGGGATGCTTTTGCAAATACATTGCAAAAACCTGTTTGAATCTATCTTTAAAAACGGTTTAGATATATCGGTTTTAGTACAATCCAGCGTTGGGTATATTTTTTTCAAATTTGGGCCTCCAAATAATTTTTTTTTTCAAAATATTTTTATTTTGTTGAGTTGCCACAGCTATGAGCTCTCTACATACAAAAAATTAATATTTTACACCAAATAGGAAAAAAGTTTTAAAAAATACCATGCTCTCTCCTTAAAGAGAAAAATGTTAGTTTGATATTTAAGAAACGTAGGCCTAATAGTTGTCCGAGAATTGCAGTGAACAACAAAGGCCATCTCCAAATTCATGCCGATTATCTCTGAACAACGACATACTATGGAAACGATCTTTCCACATCTCAGGACATCAGACATGCATATTTAAAGAGAGGAATGTCACAAACACCTACACCGTCAATTTCACCTACAGGCACACCCTCCAATACTTGAGCAACTTTCCAAATTTTTTTTATATCCACTGTTTTGCCGTGAATGCACACGTGAAGCAGCGGCAATGTGCTTGTTTCCAGACAAATGTTGGGTTACTGAGAGCTCTGATCTGCACTTACTGATTTACCACATGGTTGGCAAAATAACACTTTTCCGTCGGTAATAAAAATGTTTTTAAATTAATCTACATATTGCTGAAGACGCGATCTTAAACTCGATTTGATTTTAGGCATCTTAAGAGGCTATTATACACGCGTCTTAACGTAAATAATGTTTCTAGCTACTGACTGACAATGTCGGAGAAAAGCTTCCTAAAGTGACGCCACTACATCTACAGTACGCAGCTTATGCTTATGGTCCGATAACGGGGAATCAAAACAAGATGTATTGCCTCACTTCATAGGCATGAGCGAGAGGCGAGAGATTTGTTTAAATTAAATAATGTTTATACCCAAGCTCTTATCCGTTGTGTTTCACAAACAAAGCGCGGAATGAAATCATCTTCAGCAACAATAAACATTCTTAATTATGTGTTGCAAGATTTCTCCTCCTTGTCCATGTTAATTTATTCTCTAATAACACTGATATGCTGCCTAGCAGTTCTCAGAACTTGAGGCGATACTATTACAAAAATGGATCACGGATACACCACACAGCGCTTAGAAACACGAAGCAACCAAGAATTCTTAAAAAGAACTAAGAATTCTTAAAAAGATAACGTACTTCTGAGTGATATAATTGATTTAGTTTTAAAATATTTAAAAGTTCTTGTAAAAAAATTATTTAAGTAAAAAACTCCAAGATTTATGTGTTTATAATTGATTTCCTGAAAATATGTATTTACATAATTTTTTGTGAACATATGTGTTTTTATGTGAAATAAAATTCGGGTTTTAAACTTGGAACTTCACATTCGAAATTTTTAACTTTGTATTTTATCACACGCAAAAAAAATTAATTACATAGGAATCCGCTCCTTAGTGATTACGCTCAGCACAGGTTTGCGTCGTCCAGCTTTAAGTCTTGTTCCCAGTCCCTTGGCAGTGCTACGCTAGAAGTGGATAACGAAATTACGAAAGGTTCAAGACCAAAATGTAACATATTTACACACATAATGGCAGGGTTGAGCAGATTGCATACACATGATCTTGAAGTAACTTGTTAATTGACGTTGCCATGACAACGCGCGTTGTTGACTTGGAGGCTATCTAGTTGTGGGCAATTTCAAGTTTGTCAAGTATCGCGTTAATTTATTAACTGAGGCTCACACTCGGGGAGTTAGAGCCTCATGAAGCTGCTACAAGCAGAAGAGCTTCTACTGCCGTCGATTGCAGTTCTTGAAGTTAACTTTAGCGAGCTGAAGAATACATTTACCTCAAATGACTTTCTGTAATTTTTGTTGTAAATAATCACGTACATGATCAGCGAACTAACGTTTTTCGTATTCATAAACCAGTGTTAGCGACATGATATGATATGATATGATATGATATGATATGATATGATATGATGTGATGTGATGTGATGTGATGTGATGTGATGTGATGTGATGTGATGTGATGTGATGTGATGTGATGTGATGTGATATGTGATGTGATATGATATGATATGATATGATATGATATGATATGATATGATATGATATGATATGATATGATATGATATGATATGATATGATATGATATGATATGATGTGATATGATATAATATGATATGTGATGTGATATAGTATGATGTGATATATGATGTGATACGATGTGATGTGATATATGATGTGATATGATGTGATGTGATATATGATGTGATGTGATGTGATATATGATGTGATGTGATGTGATATATGATGTGATGTGATGTGATGTGATATATGATGTGATGTGATATATGATGTGATGTGATATATGATGTGATGTGATATATGATGTGATGTGATATATGATGTGATGTGATGTGATGTGATGTGATATATGGTGTGATGTGATATGTAATGTGATGTGATATATGATGTGATATGATGTGATAAATGATGTGATGTGATGTGATATATGATGTGATGTGATATATGATGTGATGTATGATGTGATGTGATATATGATGTCATGTGATATATGATATGATGTGATATATGATGTGATGTGATGTGATATATGATGTGATGTGATGTGATAAATGATGTGATTTGATGTGATATATGATGTGATCTGATGTGATAAATGATGTGATGTGATGTGTTATATGATGTGATGTGATATATGATGTGATGTGATAAATGATGTGATGTGATGTGATATATGATGTGATGTGATGTGATGTGATATGTGAGGTGATATATGATGTGATATGATATGATATGAATTCTGTACAAGTAGCCACTCGATAGCCGGGGCTAGTTTAGCACACTCGTAGCGCGAGCTAGCGAAATATCTATGCATAGCACCCTTAGTATTCATACGGATAGATTATATACAAAAGCTTTTTCTAACTTAATATGTAATATATGACTTCACTGCGTTTTAATAGCTAATAGGAAGTTGAGTCCACACCTGTGGAGTAACGATTAGCGCGTCTGGCCGCGAAACCAGGTGGTCCGGTTGGATTCCCGATTGGGGCAAGTTACCTGGTTGAGGTTTTTTTTCGGGGTTTTCCCTCAACCCAAATTCTGGATAACTTTTGGTGCTGGACCCCGGACTCATTTCACCGGCATTATCACCTTCATCTCATTCAGACGCTAAATGACCTAAGATGTTAATAAAGCGTCGTAAAATAATATACTAAAATAAAAATAGGAAGGTTGAAACCAGATTTTTCTCTCATTGCAAAAAAAATAAGAAATACTAATACATTTTGGCAATTTTAACAACTTATTACCTCATTAATTTAAATAAGTAACACTTAAACAAGAAAAAATTCATAATTATAAAATATTGGAGGAGCTGTTAATGTTAAAATCTGCACCCATTTTCATTGGAAAACTGTGTTACACTGGGCAAACAGTACAAAGGGGAATACTGTGAAAGAAAACCACTGAATAAATACTGGGTGTTCATTTCAAAGTGTGTCATGACGTCACTGTTGTGAGTCAGCGATTTGAAGCTAGTTTCAGCTTTTATGTCAGAGAAGTTGCCTATTAATCAAGGCGTTGAATCTAAACTTGAGAACGTGTACGGTATAACTTGAATGTCGTAGCAACAGATGGCGGTCTGTAAAGTCTGTGTGCTACTATAACCTCTTTCGAACTGTGTTTTGCGCGGGCAAGTCGTACGCAGGGTATTTGTTATCATCGATTGCGTACGGCAACATTCCACAACACAAATCAAAATGCTCGTGTCCATATTCACCGTCCAAGTTAATGTCAACAAATACGTAAGTAATCGTCTTAACCCTCTCTCCATATCCCGACAGTAAGAAAAAAACTCACTTCAGTACGTGTTTCCAAACAGTTAACATTCTTGCCACTACTGGCGTTACCGTACGTATCGGTAAGTAATCTTCAGAATGAACGCCGTACTTGCTAGGCAACTTCTCTCGCATTTAGGTAATACGCCTCTGCGGAAGAGTAGGAAGACTGAATTCTCTAGGCTCATCGGCTAGCCACATGACGACATACAGCGAGCCATGACACATTTTGAACTGAACACCCAGTAGTAATACACCAGAATAAATAAATAAATAAATAAATGAAATAAAGAAATAAATAAATGAAATAAATAAATAAATAAATAAATAAAATAAATAAATAAAGGAACAAAGGAAGGAAGAAAGGGAGGAAGGAAGGGAGGAAGGAAGGAAGGAAGGAAGATATAAATATATAAGTAGGTAAATAAATAAGTAAATAAATAAATAAGTAGATAAGTAGATAAATAAATGGTGTTAAACTATTTGATACTAAAGTAGTATTAGAACCTCTTCATATAAAAGTTGGATTAAATAAAATTTGTGTGTAGGGTTCGAAGAAGAATGGCCCTGATTTTCATATCTACAGAAAAAGTTTCTCGTTTTGCGTGAAACAGAAGCGAATAAAGTGATCTATTCCTTGCTAAAAACGAGGGTAAATTATAAAATACAGAACTTCTTTGAGTGAAGAGGAAGTAGCAGCTTGGATAAAATTAAAAAAAGATGTCTGTAGATTGTAGCTATTTTCTTGGTAAAATATATTAAATAAAGACAACTGGGAGGAATACGTATGGATATTAATTGTTTAGGCATTAGTCATCTGTATTATTGAATATTCTAATTTAAGAGTAGCCTAAGTATTCAAATAGTACAGATATGAACCTCACAAGTGATACCAACAAGGCATCACTCATGAATCCTTCTGCCGTGTAATGGCGCTAAGAGACGTTAAATTGAGATTATGAAATATGGCTTTCTGGTGGGCGAGCTAGGTTGATATGCTAATCCCACTGTCTTAATAACAACGTGTAACCAGAGTCTGGGATATTGCCAGCAACTCTTGTGGATGCTGCCGCATGGGACGAGAGCAATAAACGTTTTATCCCTCGTGCCCCGCAAGACGGCGGACTACTTTGATATCTTGAACTCTGATTACAACTGCAATCAACACAGCTTTCTCCATTTTTGTTTTAGTGAGGCTCTCAAATTGTCTTCAGACTCTTGTTTGGCCGACCGAGCAGACTTCCCTATTGCATGCATAGACTAAGCGAAAAAGGATTCAGAGATATTCGTTGTTTTCCTTCCTGTATCTACACGGAGTACATACTAGATGCTGCAATTGAGTTACGGTGCAGTAGAACCTCTATTATCCGTGGTAATGAAGGGGGTAGAGTGAACGGTTAATTGAAAAATCGGATAATCCGAACTATAAAATATTTTCATAAATTAAATGCATAATTTTATATATATATATATATATATATATATATATATATTTATATATAATTTGAACTGGTAATGGAAATTACGGGGAAACGGCTAAATGGATTTTAATAAATTACCCCTCATTTTGAAGCTTGAACCCAAAGTTTTTCAGAAAAATAGTAGTTTTAAGTGAAATGTCAATTTTCCTACATCATTTTCCTATTTTCCAAAATCCATCTGTCGTCAGTTTTGAGAAATATTGGCTTTTCAGAACAAAACAAAACACAAGCACACTACAATAAACAATATCACATGAAGGCCATGACCTGCAGGATTGCTGACATATTTAGAGTTCAGATGGCTCAGATTCTCTGACATCATAATTCCAATATGTCGATCTTCATTTGTGTAAATTTTTCAGAACGTTTCTGTAATATTGGTGATTAAAAACTTCAAGACCTACTAAAAAGAATTTACAGGTCAGATTCTCTGGTGTGTAATTTTCTGAGTACAGCGCTCTGTGTATTGGATATTTAAAAACTACAAAACTTAAGAATGTTTGATGACATTATTACCATTAAAAATGAAATATTATTATAGTGAATGCCATAATACACTCAGGGACAAAAAAACCGGACACTTTAATATTTGCTGGTATTTTGCAAAACATTATCTTCTCATACAATATTATGGTAGCAATCTGTTGTTATGGAGACGTGTATACATTGTTGATTGTTTTTTGTTATATAAACAAGCCATTACAACCAAATATTCCAATTTTGCTTTCGTAGTCTCAGCTATAACAATTTTGTCTCAACCATTTTGTGCTTCATTATCGTTATCATTCGTTATTTCTTTATTTTTACATTTTCTGAGTTTAAGTGGGGTTTTAACATTTGTCTTAAAACAAGATGCGACCTGAAGATGTGGCTCGAGCTGTAGCCCTTTACGATGATGGATGCAGTGTACGTTACATTGCAAATGTTATGAATATGGCTAGAAGCATAACCCATGATGCCATAAAACTGTATAGAGAGACCCTAGAATATACCAGAAGACCAGGTTCGGGTCGTCCAAGAGCTACAAATCCAAATGAAGACAGGTATATGGTGTTGAGAGTTCTTAGAGAGCGCAACCTGCCAGCTACTAGTGTAGCCCAGCAATTTGTTAACATGCATGGACGCCCAATTTCGTCCAAAACAGTTAAAAGGAGGTTGAAAGCAAGTGGACTGATATCAAGTAGACCTGCAACTGGTCCCAGACTTCTCAGGATGCATCGAGTTGAACGACTGCGTTTTGCAAATGATCACAGGGATTGGAGAAATGGCCAGTGGAGCTGTGTTCTGTTCACCGATGAGTCCCGTTTCAATCTGTGCTCACCTGATGGACGTGAAAGAGTTTGGAGAAGGAGGGGAGAACGATTTTCACAGTGTTGCATTTCCGAAAATGTGCCGTAATGGAGGTGGTGGAGTGATGGTTTGGGCAGGAGTGTGTACGGATGCTCGTACAGAGTTGGTTTTTGTTGAAAATTGAAGACTAACAGCTGATAGGTATGTAAATGAATGTTTGGCTGATCATGTTGTGCCATTTGGCCAATTTTTAGGCAATAATTTTGTTTTAATGCATGATAATGCACGGCCGCATATTGCCCATGCGGTCGGAGATTATCTCCAAGAAGTGGGAATCCATGTTCTTCCATGGCCAGCAAGGAGTCCAGACATGAACCCAATTGAACACGTGTGGGCCATGCGGGGACGGCGTGTTAAGAATAGACAACCGAGACCAGAATCGTTACAAGAGTTGAGGCGAGCACTTGGCGAAGAATGGGAACTTATTCCTCAAGAAGGCATTGCTAACCAAATTGAGAGCATCCCAAGACGTATGGATCCTGTTATTCAAGCCAGAGGGGGTAATACCCGTTACTAAAAAGAGTTTTTAATGTTTAAGGCACCATAAAATGAAAAAAAACAGTTAGACCAAACGATGCCATAGTTATACGCTCTTTGTAATTTTTTTTTTTTTGTAAATTTTCTCATCAGAGATTTTTTTTTCAAATGTTGTCGTATAAGGTGCTAAATGAAACATTATTTTGTTTAAATGAGTTTTGTTTCATTTTGAAATAATTGGCAACAAAATACAAGCAAATATAGAAGTGTCCGGTTTTTTTTTTGTCCCTGAGTGTAGATTAATGCTTTATTGATGATACCAAAGTGAAACCTTTTGGAGTTAGCCTATATAAGTAGACGTAGAGAATATCAGAAGTTAGATCTTCATTTCTATAATATTTACTGAGTGACTGCTATATAGTAGTCTATACAAAACTTACGCAAGATAATAATATTGTTTTTAAAATCAAATATATTTATAGTTATTAATCAAGTGGGCTTGGGTCTTTTTCATATACTTAGTGGCGGTGTGGTGTAGATATTTATATGCATTGTTTTCTTCAGTATTGGCTCGAGAGAGCACAAAAATTACAGTTCCTAAGTAAAGACCAAAAGGTATTACTTACTGATAAAATAAGAGGCCTACAAAATTTTGTAGTCTTCCGATCATTTCAGCAATATCTCTTTGTAGGATAAAATGATTTTACCCTCTACATACAGCAGCTATACTAAGGTGCTATGTCTATTGTTCCAAAGCATAGCAAACCTGGCTATTTTTTAACTTTCACCTACAATCCACAATGACCTGAAATAGCTATTGGTTTACTCCCTCATGAAAAACCCACTGATCGTCATGACATTGTTACTTGCGTTTTCGCGTTGAAACTCAAAAACTGAAGGTGGATAGGTTCAAGAAAAAGTATTTTGCATAAAAAGAACATTCATAGGAACATGTTTCATTATTACGGAAGCAAATAAGTCTGAAAAATTTTTATTTGAACGTCTAATGAACTTAGTTTGCAGCATTTGCTGTACAAGCCACTAGTATTACTTGTATTTTGTAGTGTGGACCAGTCAACTTCAGTTTGTTGTCCATTTCTAGTTATTTTGCTGCAGTAAAATCTAAGGTATGTGAAAAATTCGTTTCTTCTTTTATTATTTTACATACTTGTTTATGTATTATATATATATATATATATATATATATATATATACTGCTTATTGTTTATGAATAGTTTTCGACACTAAATTTTAATTTTATTTGATCTCAAAACAAAGATTTAAAATGTGTCGGTTTTCTGGCAATTCTGCGTAAAACAAGATGCCAATATCGCACACTGCACAGAATTGTCCGCGGTGCGTAGAATTGTCCTCTTGTTATTCATATGACATTACATATAGCCCATTCTTTAACAAAACTATTCCTCTACTTTCATAGATGTCTTAGCGGCCTGGTAAGAAGGGTGGAGAGAGGAAAACACAAAGTGGCAGTTATACAGAGGAGCAAGGCAAATTGGTGTTTCGGAATTCGTACTAATCATTTCAGGTGATCAAACTACGAGTAATTACATTTTTAGGTTAGGTCTCGTGAATCATAAACTGTTTAGTCAAACCAAAGAATTTAATGTTGCCAGACAAAATAGATTTTAATATTAGAGCATACTAATCCTAATTATCAACATAATAGGCCTATGCAAGAATTCCAGAAGGAAAATATACTTACTTACTTACAAATGGCTTTTAAGGAACCCGAAGGTTCATTGCCGCCCTCACATAAGCCCGCCAGCGGTCCCTGTCCTGTGCAAGATTAATCCAGTCTCTATCATCATACCCCACCTCCCTCAAATCCATTTTAATATTATCCTCCCATCTACGTCTCGGCCTCCCTAAAGGTCTTTTTCCCTCCGGTCTCCCAACTAACACTCTATATGCATTTCTGGATTCCCCCATACGTGCTACATGCCCTGCCCATCTCAAACGTCTGGATTTAATGTTCCTAATTATGTCAGGTGAAGAATACAATGCGTGCAGTTCTGTGTTGTGTAACTTTCTCCATTCTCCTGTAACTTCATCCCGCTTAGCCCCAAATATTTTCCTTAGCACCTTATTCTCAAACACCCTGAACCTATGTTCCTTTCTCAGAGTGAGAGTCCAAGTTTCACAACCATACAGAAGAACCGGTAATATAACTGTTTTATAAATTCTAACTTTCAGATTTTTGGACAGCAGACTGGACGATAAGAGCTTCTCAACCGAATAATAACACGCATTTCCCATATTTATTCTGCGTTTAATTTCCTCCCGAGTATCATTTATATTTGTTACTGTTGCTCCAAGATATTTGAATTTTTCCACCTCTTCGAAGGATAAATCTCCAATTTTTATATTTCCATTTCGTACAATATTCTGGTCACGAGACATAATCATATACTTTGTCTTTTCGGGATCTACTTCCAAACCGATCGCTCTACTTCCTTCAAGTAAAATTTCCGTGTTTTCCCTAATCGTTTGTGTATTTTCTCCTAACATATTCACGAGAAGGAAAATATACTATTTCATAAATTATTGAACCATTTAGAAAACACCTCACAACATAAAGATGAGATGTGGTAAATAAGACATTGTTATTGTCAATACTAAGTATATACTTATTATTGTTATTATTATTATTATTATTATTATTATTATTATTATTATTATTATTATTATTATTATTATTATTATTATTATTATTATCTCAATACGTAGCATTGTGATTTTACCCCATTTGTTGATATTTTGTATTAGTTGGCAACACTGAAGAGACGGCTAAATTAGACGTAGGAACTTCAGTTATGTGATCCTCACTACAGACATCTATATCATTCCGTCAATATTTCTCCATTAACCATCACTCCATAGTATTCTCCGAAAGCCGACTGGCAACGCACGGAGGGGACTGGCCTAGGGACGAGTGGGGTTGCCTGCTCGAAGCTTGGGTACGCAGCGAAACTTAAGGCTGGTTCACAATAAACCGGAAACGAGAATCGGAACGAAAATGAAAACGGTAAAACTGTTAAAATATGTTCATTTAAATGTGAGCATTCACAATTAACGAAAAGTTTGCCGGAGCCCGGGATCGGGAACGGAGAGTTGGCCAAGTTTCAACTTTGGCTTTCACGTTTCCGATCACAGCCCACTAGATTCATTCTATTGTCATCTAAAAGCTATTTTGTCGTCGTATATTTTGTAGCAAGAAGACCGTGACATAACCTATCCATTATTTTGTTCTGTGCTGTGCATCATGGAGCAAGTTTTATTTTATGAGATTCTATTATTGAGTGTTGAGGAAAATCCTCACGTTTACGATTAGCGGCGCGCCTCGTATAAAGATGAGAAAATGAAGGAGAATACATGGCTTCCAATAGCTGCATCTTTGAAGACCGATCGGAAGCGAATCATATTTTATTACTGTATTGGTTGTATTACACACTACATGTTCATACTTCAATTCAATAACTACTGTTGTGTTCATTTTTGTTCTATTACAAATGTTTCTTCTCTAATTATTTTACGTTATGGTAGATTTAAAATAGGTTGTGATAATAAAGATGCATGGGCATATTTATAGTACCGTACCTAATGAAATGTTTCAGTTGAAATTTCGAAGTTGGTTAACCTGTGTTTATGTTGGCTGCCTTGTACTCATGAGAGAACGCCATTGGTAATTTATACACAAATAACATCAGAATGCGTAATATCGACTTTACATATCGTTATTGATATACATATCGATATGCATAGTCGTCTACGTTCTCGGTTTATTGTGAATCAAAAATTTTCATATTCACGTCCTCTGCCTCTCGTTTTCATTCTGGTTCTAGTTCCCGGTTTATTGTGAACCAGCCTTTAGTGTAGCCAACCGATGTGGGTTTTGGATTGCGCTAGCATGAGGATTAGCGGAATATAGCTTGAAAGATCGCAGTGCTGGGGTCTTAGTGATCCTCTCTACTGAATTTCCATCTCATTCTATTACATATATAGTTGAACCTCGATTATCCGTCGTACTATTAACCGTTTGGTGGATTATCCGACCGTCTCTCTCTCTGTCTCTCTCTCTCTCTCTCTCTCTCTTGCTGCAAAAAAATGCGAAGTACAGTATATTATGTTAGTACGCATTTCTTCTACAGATTGTTATTACTGAAGGGCGGAAAAATGTGCGTTATGCCTTAAGTTCAGTATCAACGGACTATACTGTTGTCATTCACTCACGTAAACAGCGGCAAGAGAGTACAGTCTGGTAATGAGAACCTCATCACTCCATTCAATCGATCTATAAATACTGGAATGAAGTTATGATGATTTAAAAAATTACCTTAAGTGCTAACTGCCACCGCCTGGACGATTAAAGGCTGCATTATACTGAACCACAATATACATCCGTAAATTATCGAAAGAGAATGTTCGACGTCTCTCACTCAAACAGTTTTTCAATATCGAAAAGCTTTCCGTGTCACAAGATGTTAGAGGTGCAAATGAAAAAAGCGTCGTAGCATATCGTTTTTCCCTCCACTCAAAATGGTATACATAACTGTATAACCGTTTTTTTTTTTTTTGCAGAATTTGAGGAATTTTTCTTTCACCATTTCACCTCTAAAATGTGAATTATCAAATTTCTTTAACTGAATATTTCCAGAAATCACCATATTACATAAATCCACATTAAATTCAGATCGTGTACGTTTTTCTTTATGTGATGTCGAAGATCTTTGTACGTTTTCGGTATGTTTCTTGCTGTTATAATGCCGCTCTAGGTAATATTTCCTACGTATTTTAATTTCACATTTGCGCACGGCACAGAAAATATTTTCTCCTTGCGGAATCAAAATCTCTTTTCCGTATTCATTTTTTAGACTGTTTAATTCCAAATCCTTCGACTTATGTATTTTAAATCACTTTTACACAACACTACCACCTGCACAATATTGTAAATACACGGATTTCTTTCCTATAAGACTAGAAGTTGACACTGAAGGTCATTTGTTGGTTCCTACTTGTACTGCAGCCCTCTCGTAGTGCATTTCTGTTATGCGCTTGTACCTGTGACGTCATTCATACTTCAGACCAAAGTGACCTGTATCGCGTGGTAACTCACATTTTTCCGCCCTCTAGTTATTACAAGCCTTTACCGTTACACAGTATGTACCATTACCGGAAGTAGAAACACTTACTTTTGGAAGGGACTGTTTTTCATGACTTGTAAAATAGTCACTATCTGCTCTCAAAGAAGTACTACCACACAATTGAAGACATTATTACAAAAACAACCCTTATAAAAATTGTTATTTTTCAGGAGAACAATAAAAATAAGTAGAACAACTCATGTCAGCTGTTTTCGTACAACTGGTGTTTATCCTTATGACTATTGCACCTGACATGAGTCGTTTTTGGAGTCTATAAACATTTGAAATAGTAGCAAATGTGTCCTTAACTCAGTTTCATCAAAATGACTAGGGGTGTTTATGTAATAATGTCTTCAATTGTAAACCAGCGCAACTTTTAATCATTCTGTGCAAAATATTAAAAGAAAACGTGTTGAGCTGTTTGGGGAAAGAAAAATCTGTTGCTTATCTCGTATCAGAATACGAGACTGGCAATAGAAATGTGCACGATGTAATCGAATAAAACAAGGATAAAGTGGTACGAATTACTGTAGTTCACTGTTTTTATTAGTTATAACCAGCATAATATTGTGTAGCATGAAGACATTAGTGGTTGCCATATGATAGGAGTTTCAAATTATGAAAATATTATGCACTTAATTTATAAAAATATTTTATGCTCGACCATACCGAAATGTGTAATTATACACCTGGTAGCAGCCCTTTAATGGACCTCATTAAAGTACACCTATTCATTAAAGTTCAGGTGTTCCACCAATCAGAAAATACCATTGTAGCAATATGAAAGCGCAAGTATCGATTATTCTCGGATATGCAATCGAAAGACAACTAGCTGTTACTAGCTGTTCTCTTACTATAATAATTAGCGTTAATTCTGTGGTGTTTGGGTAAAGGGAGATAAGTCATAAAAATGAGTTCGGAGATAAA
The DNA here is from genome assembly GCF_040183065.1 of Periplaneta americana. Classification (NCBI taxonomy): domain Eukaryota; kingdom Metazoa; phylum Arthropoda; class Insecta; order Blattodea; family Blattidae; genus Periplaneta; species Periplaneta americana. The sequence continues at coordinate 17,895,391 of NC_091119.1, forward strand.
T